>NC_045455.1:50255839-50259839 GCF_002776525.5 Piliocolobus tephrosceles | reverse complement strand
ACACACACACACACACACACACACACACACACACACACACACACACATAACACAAAAGTACAACTCTGGTGTGAATATTGGAGGTCATGGAGGCTGTATGCATGTTGGGGCAGGAATATCTGAGAAATCTTTTTACCTTCTACTCAACTTTTGCTATGAACCTAAAACTGTTCTAAGACAAAAAGACTGCCAACAAAAAACACACAGTAAAGGCACTTTAAGCTTAAAGAAAAACAAAAATGTATGCAAAATACAAACAAAAGTGAACAAACCTAGCAAGTTAGGGGAATAATAAACAGTATAACCATTTAAAAGAATATATATTAATTCTACTTTCTTCCAGTTAAACTTATCATTTGAGAATTCGCTATCATTTTACAACCTAGTTTGGGTTTACTTGAATTGGTTTTTATTTTCTAATTAAATTTTATTCAACTGGAGAATATGAAAACTAAGTCCTAGAAACCTGTATAATTTTGGCACCTGTGAATTATTGAAAACTGTTTGGCTATATATAATTTTTCTCTCCTAGTTCATTATGTTGCAATATGTTAATTTTGTTCTGTTCTGTCTTATTATTTTCTATTTGTTTTGTTTTGTTTTTGAGATGGAGTCTCGCTCTGTCGCCCAGGCTGGAGTGCATGGCGCGATCTCGGCTCACTGCAAGCTCCGCCTCCCGGGTTTACGCCATTCTCCCGCCTCAGCCTCCCCAGTAGCTGGGACTACAGGCACCGGCCACCTCGCCCAGCTAGTTTTTTGTATTTTTTTTAGTAGAGACGGGGTTTCACCGTGTTAGCCAGGATGGTCTTGATCTCCTGACCTCATGATCCGCCCGTCTCGGCCTCCCAAAGTGCTGGGATTACAGGCTTGAGCCACCGTGCCCGGCCTTATTATTTTCTAAAACTGCCCAAATGCAAAACACAAACTAAACACAAATTAACTGTAAAATAATCAAATATAAGACTAACTTAGGTACCTAGAAATAGTGCAAAATACAAAGGCTAAAGTTTAAAACAAATAAGGAGTAAGTCCTAACAAAAGAGAAGAGATGAAATAATAAATTTATATTAAAAATAAAATTCTGAAGTGTTGTTTTGATTTAAAAGGCATTTTGAAAAGTTATCTTCTTTCTGTCAAGAACCTCAAAGAGGCCAACATTAAAAAAAGAAAGCCAAAGAATCTAAAAGCCAGTGTATGGGAATATGGTCCCTACTATCATGAGTAAGCCTGTTACACAAGTCCATTTCTATGTATTCACTTCACCCATGTCTTGTGTGCCAGATCGAGAAAACAAACAAACAAATATTCCTTTGGTCCTGGATATTGTTTTAAAATTGAATTATTTAAATTTCTTGGAGGCCAACAGAATTTACCCAAGGTCCACATAAAAAAAAATGGGGACACTGAGCAATTCTAGTTCCCTACCTCACTTCGACCAATACAGCTCTGATCTTTTCTCTCATATGTTTGGATTTGTATGTGAGGTGCTGGGGACCAACAGCAAGACCAAAAATTAGAAATCATAACTTGGAGAATTAATGGAAAAAATATCTGAAGGAAAGAAAAGAAAACTGTTAGGGGAGTAGAAAGAAAAAAAAAGGAAAACAAAAGAAAAAGAGAAGCAGATAAGAAAAGAAAAAAAAAAATCCCCTATGAAAGCATAACACATTTAACATGCATTCATTTTCCTAGATAGACTCCTAGGGTATGTTACTGATTGTGCTTCATATAGCCATTGAGCCCTTTAGTTGCTCTATCTTGTTGATCATTTTCAGTAACTATTATTATTATTATTTATTATTTTATCCTACCTACCCAATGGTGTTATGGAAGACAAATCCACCAGCACAAAGCTCCGGTTTGACATTGTTATGAAGGTCAGTGAAGAGGCAGCAATACCACAGGTGGGCTTCAGGGACCGAGTATTGTTTATAACACTTGTAGCTGCCTTGAGCTCTTTGGATAGCACAGACAGTCTGGGAAAGTAGTCCTGGCAGCACACATTTGCCTGCCAAGAAGGCTGGGAGGTAATGATTTAAGGCTCTTATAAATCTCAGAAATGCCTGAAGGCCTTAGTGGTCTGTAAAAGCAATACTGGTAAAGAACCAAGTATCAATGTTGCTTGCAGCAATACAATTTTAATGTCATTTTTAATATTTAGATTTATGACAAGACTCCTAAAATAGCAAACTAGCAAAATCATGAATTTCAATGTGAGTTAAACAGTATTATGAAGTTCATTCGTTTCATCCCTTCATGTTTTATTTATTAATTTACAAGGTGATGAAGATGTAGTTATGAGTTAAAGACAAGCACTCTCTTCCTTTTACAGCATATGATTTGGTAAGAAAGACAGACAAGACGACAGAAAGACAGATATTGGTACCGTCATCAGTGTTCAAAAACACAGAATCTGAACAGGGAGATCTAATTCTTCCTGGAGAAGGAGTGGTGTATAGGGAAAGCTGTTGGGAGTGATATTTAACCTGTGGTCTAAAGGATGCAAGGGAGTTAGATTATATAATAGAGCATAGGGATAAGCATTATAATTAGAGGAAAGTATATACACAAAAGTTTTGTACAATGACTGAGCTTTTGAGGGAGCTGAAAGAAAGTGAGTAAACATGGTTGCAGCTGAGAGTATGAGAGAGAAAGTGGTCTCAGATGAGGGTGGGTCTTAGAGACAATCTGTGCATGACCTTGCCGGCTCTGCTAATTCTTCAAGTTCCATATTAAGTATAACGGACAGCAATGGAAGGTGTTCCACAAAAAGCTACATGCGGAACCACAACCCTATATGGGATTTTGTGAAAATATTTAAGTTTCAAATTTTGGTGGGACACACTCCTATAGGCAAAAAGGCTTGGGACCACATGGTCTCTCTATATATGGGAAGAGATACTCTCCGGAGGGAGGTGGAAGGCATATGGATTGGTCAGACGGAAGCAAGCTGGATTTCAGCCATGCCACCATTTGAGATGTTATATTTATTTCAGTGTTTGAACTGCGCAACTGTACATAGCAGTTACCAACATGATCCAATGGTCTGCTTCAAGATCACTCTTTAGAAAGATCAAGGTGTGGAAAGAGGTAAATCAAACCTAACAGTGTTATAGAAATTCACGAAAAAATAAGTTGCTAGCTTACACCAACTAGGATGCTAGTGGTAATAATTCAGATAAATAGAAGAAAGGATCTTTTGGAGGTACAATTAATGTTAAAATTAAGACTCCATACAGGAGTTATAGACAACCCTATTCTAAAAAATAGGAGAATAGTTTGACCTAAATCATGTTAAGAAACATGTAATAAGTGAAAGGAGAAGATTAAACATTCAACCCTGTTATAGTAAATAGGTTTTAATAAGATCTGCACTTTTAAGGACTCCCTGAGTGATAGACAGTATCTTAAGTCCTTTATATGTACCACTGCAATAATCCTGCTAATGCTATGAGATCGGTAATGAAGATGATGATCAGAATAATACATTTCACATGTAGCACATAAAGAATTTTGTCTAGTATGCCAATTTTTTGACATTTTGACTCATATTATAATCCTAAAGTTTGGGTCAAAAGGCGTGAGCAGTTTTCAAGAAAGATAACTAAGGCTCAGAAAAACGAGGTGGGCACTTTGGGAGGCAGAGGTTGAAGGATTACTTGAGTCCAGGATTTCAAGACCAGCCTGGACAACAGGCCAAGCCTCATCTCTACAATAAAGACAAAAATTAGCTGGGCATGGTGGCATGTGCCTATAGTCCCAGCTACTTAGGAGACTGAGGTGGGAGAATCTCTTGAGTTTGGATGAGTCAAGAGAGGTCAACTTGCAGTGAGTCATGGTTATACCACTACACTCCAGTCTGAGTGGCAGAACTAAAACCTGTCTCAATTTAAAAACAAACAAACAAACAAAAAACAACCACAAAAAAAAGAAAAAGAAAGAAAGAAAGAAAGAAAGAAAGAAAGAAAGAAAGAAAGAAAGAAAGAAAGAAAGAAAGAAA
>NC_045455.1:50255662-50255829 GCF_002776525.5 Piliocolobus tephrosceles | reverse complement strand
GAAGGAAGGAAGGAAGGAAGGAAGGAAGGAAGGAAGGAAGGAAGGAAAGAAAGAAAGAAAGAAAAGGAAGGAAGGAAGGAAGGAAGGAAAGAAAGAAAGAAAGAAAGAAAGAAAGAAAGAAAGAAAGAAAGAAAGAAAGAAAGAAAGAAAGAAAGAAAGAAAGAAAG
>NC_045455.1:50250783-50255652 GCF_002776525.5 Piliocolobus tephrosceles | reverse complement strand
AAGAAAGAAAGAAAGAAAGAAAGAAAGAAAGAAAGAAAGAAAGAAAGTAAGAAAAGCTGAGTGGCTTTCATCAGATCTCTGTTATTGAATAGGAGTCTTTAGATCAGATTCCAAGAAAATTATTCCAAATCTACCTTTAAGAGAAGAGTCCTATTTTTACAAGAAATGAATAACTGAGACACAGGAACATTAGTAATAATTAATATCAGATAACTTTTCAGGCACAAGAAAACTGAGAAAAACAGATGCACCTAGAATGTAAAGAATAATGACAACAAAGAGAGGGTAAAGGCAAACAATGCCCTCACCATTTTTTTTTTTTTTTAGCTGTGTTCTTTAAAACTGATAAGATCTATTCATGATGATTTATAATGAATATAAATATTATTTATAAATAATCTTTCCCATTTTCTAGAGTAACAATATTGATGCTGAGGGTAGCCTAAATAACAATTACGGGAGCTATATTCAGGTTTACCTCAAGTTAATTATCTCTAGTTAATGTCAATTTCATCTTATTTTTTAGGATTAGGAAATTTATTTCCTATCTCCTTGTCGATTAAACTGAACAATTTCAAGATGACTCCAAGTCCCTCTTTTACTCTTCCTGAGTTGTTTGGTAGCACTCGTATCAACTAGGTTCTTGTTTGATCTCTTTGTGATGAAAATATGAGAGGAACCAAGCGCAAAGATGTGAGCAAAAAGTCACAGGAAGCAAAGCACTCACAAGATGTTTCAATAACAAAACATTTCAGAAGTAAGAAAAACGTCAGAGACAAGTATTTCTTAGTGTTATGAGAAAGAACTGTAAAAAGTTTCCATGGGAAAAGATCTTTTCAATTCACAATTTAGAAGGGAGATTTCCACAGCGTTGTTCTCATCGTGCCCATGAGTTGCTCCTGGCATCAGTAACATTCTCTGAAAATTAGGTTCTGAGTTCTGTAGGTGACCTCATGATACCAAAGGGCTACAGCTGCCAAGGAGAGTGGTTTGGTCTTAAAATTATTAGAAGGAATATTAGAAAGATTATAGAAACCAATAAAAATGTACACCAACCCACACAAATATAGTCACCTGATCCATGACAAAGGAGAAAAAGGTAATACAATGGAGAAGGATACTCTTTCCAACAAACGATGTTGGAGCAACTTGACATCCACTTACATAAGCAAAAGTGAATCTAGATAGAGAGATAGAGATGTTACATTCTTCACAAATTAACTAAAAATGATTCATAGACCTAGATGTAAAATGCAGAATTAAAAAACTCCTAGAAGATAACATCAGGAAAATCTAGATAACCTTGGGTTTGGCAATGCCTTTTTAGATATAACACCAAAGGCACAATCCATGAAATAAATAACTGATTAGCCAGAATTCATAAAAATTAACAACTTCTGCTGTGTAAAACCATCCCTGTTAAAAGACTGTTATCTAAAATATATAAAAAGCTCATAAAACTCAAGTAGAAAAAGAGCAATCCAAAATTTAAAAATGGACAAAAGATCTAAACAGATATCTCACCAAAGAAGATATACAGATGGCATGTGACTATATAAAAAGATGCTCAGTATCATATGTCACCAATATGCAAATTAAAACAACAATGAGATATCACTATCCACCTACTTGAATGCCCCAAACCTGGAGCTCTAACGACATCACATGTTGAAAATGTTGAACAACAGGAATTCTCATTCACTGCTGGTGGGAATATAAAATTGTTTAGCTACTTTGGAATACATTTTGAAAGTCTGTAAAGCTGTTTCCACAAGATCCAGCAATCATGGATTGCTTAGTATTTACCTAAACGAGTTGAAAGCATATGCCCATACAAAAACCTGCACACCCATGCATAGCAGATTTATTCATAACTGTATGAACTTGGAAACAAACAAGATGTTCTTTAGTAGGTGAATAGAAAAACAAACTCTGCTACATCCAGACAATGGAATATTATTCAGTACTAAAATGATTTAAGTTACCAAGCCATGATAGATATGGAGTAACCTTAGATGCACATCACTAAGTGAAGAAAGCCAATCTGAAAAGGCTACACACTAGATGATTCCAACTATACTCTAGAAAAGGCAAAACTGTGAAGACAGTAAAAAGATCAGTGGTTGCCAGGGATTAAGAGAGAAAGAGGGATGAATAGGTGGAGAAGATTTTAGTGCAGTGAACAGGAAGCCGTATAACCATTTAAAAGAATAACTATGTACTGGGAGATGAAGAAACTCTTGTGACTCACTTTATTGCAATATTTGCTTTATTGTGATGGTCTGGAACTGAAATCACAATGTCTCCAAGGAATGGCTTATTTTTAGTTTTCTTTCACTTAACAAGGGGTATCAGGCATATGTAATATTTTGAAACTAATTTTTTTATTTGTATTATGTTGCTGACATCAACCATAGACTTGGATTCATCTCTAACTGTTGTGTAATACGGCACTGTCTGAACATACCATTACCATGTATTCCATGAGTGTTGGATCCCTTGATGAACACTTGAGTTTTTTTCAAGCTTTTGTTACAGTGAAAATTAGTGACATAACATTTCTGAACCCCTATTTGATTGTATAAGTGCAAGAGACCCTCCTAGACATTCCTGGAAATAAATTTTCTATGTCAAAAAACATGAGAATAATCAACTTAAAAAATAGTGCCAAACTGTTTCAGTGATAGATAACTAACTCTCCAACTGGTAATATGTAAGAGATTCTACAGATTTTCACTACCTCTAACACTTGATATTGTGAAATCTAAATGTTGTCAATGTAACAAGAATAAGACAGAAAATTACAATGGTTTTGATGTTGATGTCGCTGCTTACAATGAAGTTATTAATCTTGTTTTGTGTGGTGACCTATGTAAATGTAAAATGCCTGTTCATGATTTTTGTCCATTTTTTTCTGTTACTTTTATGTGCATTTCTCATTATTTTTTTTTCCATTTGTAAACACACACACACACACACACACACACACATGGAAAACCTTAGGAACTGAGCATGGTGGCTCATGTTATCCCCACATCTTGGGAGGCTGAGGCGGGTGGATCACCTGAGCTCAGGAGTTTGAGACTAACCTGAGCAACATGGTGAAACCCCACTTCTACAAAAAGGACAAAATAAATAAAATAAAATAAGATAAAATAAAATAACATAAAATGAAATAAAATAAAATAATACTAGGTACAGTGGTGTGCACCTGTAGCCCCAGCTGCTCGGGAGGCTGAGGCAGAAGAATTGCTTGAACCCAGGAGGCGGAGGTTGCAGTGAGTAGAGATGGCCACTGCACTCCAGCCTGGGCGACAGAGTAAGACCTGTTAAAAAAAAAAAAAAAAAATGAAAAGGAAGAAAGGGAAAAAGAGAGAGAAGGAAGGAAGGGAGGGAGGGAGGGAGGATGGAAGGAAGGGAGGAAGGAAGGAAGGAAGGAAGGAAAGAAGGAAGGAAAGAAGGAATGAAGGAAGGGAGGGGAGGAGAGGAAGGAAGGAAGGAAGGAAGGAAGGAAGGAAGGAAGGAAGGAAGGCCTGTAGGTCGGCCGGCCTATATGTATTATATTTATAGTTTGTTTGTTTGCTTCTTTGGGTTTGGTTTTGTTTCCTTTTTAGGTGAAGTCATGCTATGTTACCTAGGCTGGTCTCAAATTCCTGCGGTCAAGCAATTTTCCCACTGCAGCCTCCCAAGTAGCTGGGACTATAGGTGCACACCAGTGCACCTGGCATAGTTTTATAGCAATTATATTAATATATATATTCTATCTGTGTATAGGATGCCTTTTCACATTCTTTTAATGTGTCTTTTAAAAAAACAGAATTTCTCAATTTTAATAGAGTCAAATTTGTTAAGCTTTATATAAGCAACAAAATTTGTATCTTGTTCAACAAATATGTAACCTGCTATTACTTTTCACCAACCTAATATTTCCCCCGCAAGATCTAAGGGGTATTTCAACTCTAAAAAATTTTTTTACTAAGAAAACTGAAGTTTTGTATTTTGACATTTAGTCCGCTACCTATCTTGAGCTGTACATAATCTGAGGCAGGGATACAGTTTTATCTTTTTCAGCTTGAATAACCAATTCTTTACTTCTATGTACCAAAAATCTCTTTAAGATATGATGAAAGATTCTCAAGTATTTATGGATATTTTAGAATTACAAATCCTTTAAATATAGAACAGTGGCTTCTTTATACCTCAAAGCAGATAATATCTCGGAATGGACACTAATATGCAAAAATTAGGAAGAATTGGAAAAGTAACATCTAAAAATAACCAGAGTTGTGAACTTTTTAAAATAAAATACATTCAGGATGTGTTTAGTTACACAAATCTATTGAAAGAGGGTGTTTACATTTGTTTAGAGGACTGTGGCGGCTCAGCATGAGGATCTGTAACTCTGAACACTTAACATTTTCCAAATTGTAATTTAATAAACAATATTAAATATGTTATGTTCAGATATTAAAGTACTCATGTTAAGATTACCTACTCTGAACATAATTAACTTTTCTTAATCTTCTAGAGGAAACTTTATTGAAGAGATATGAGGTATGCAGCATGCAATCTTTTTGCCAGGTAATAAGCAAAATTTGCTTGTTTTGAAATTCACATGACGGAGTGCAGTAATGACATTTTTACTCATATAAATAATAAATTCTAGAAATACATTTTTAAGAAATTCTTTGATTAGCAAATAAAGTAGTAAATAATATTTAGCTGTTTTTGGATAGTTATTAACTTTGTTCAAATAATTTCTTAACTTCTGTTTTAACAATGATACCTTATATAAAATTTACAACTTACAGAATATATACATATATACTCTTTTTTTTTTTTTTTTTTTTTTTTTTTTTTTTTTTTTTT
>NC_045455.1:50237996-50250683 GCF_002776525.5 Piliocolobus tephrosceles | reverse complement strand
TTTTTTTTTTTTTTTTTTTTTTTTTTTTTTTTTTTTTTTTTTAAGATGGAACATCACTCTGTTATCCAGGTTGCAGTGCAGTGGCATAATCTTGAGTCATTGCAGCCTTGCCCTTCCCAAGCTCAAGTAATCCTCCCATCTCAACCTCCTAAGTAGCTTAGACTATAGGTATGTGATATCACGCCTGGCTAATGCTTTTCTTTTTTGTATTTGTTGTAGAGACAGGGATTTGCCATGTTGCCTAGGCTAGTCTTGAACTCCTGTGGTCAAGTGATCTGCCTGACCCTGCCTCCCAAATTGCTAGGATTTCAGGCCTGAGCCACCATGCCCGACCATAAAAATCCATTTCTGCAGTAATACTACTGAATAGAGACGAGACCCTGCCAGCTTGAAAATTTGTATATTATAGTGTTTCATAACTGTTGAATCAACAAGAGATATTAACTTACACACCAAAAAAGAAATAGTGCTAAAAATATATAGATTTAAATCTGTATGAAAATATACCTTATTTTCAAGAGCCAGAACGCTCTGCAGCTGCTCATCCAAAAGACAGTCAAATGATCATCCAATGTCTATTTTTTCCCGTGTTTACATAACACAATAATATATTACTTCATAGCATAGCAATATATTTGGTTCATCACTTTGAAATTTAGTGCTAACTACCCTAATAGTTTCCGTGTGCCCATAGAAATTATTTTCTGTCTTGAAAATAGCAATGTAAGAAGGACTATATCTATTCTTTTCATTTCACTTTGAACTATAAGAAATGGAGGGTTACAGGTCAACAATATTTTCCAGTTTTCAAGGTGACTATTTCCCTGGTTCACGTTAAAGAAGGATGAAATGTTTGTTTGTAATTACAATTATTTCAAATATCTAAACAAAAAATAATTATCATTCATATCCTACCTTTAGCTGGGTGAGTCATTTGATGACAATTTTCTATTATTTGCATAGCACATGTTAGAGTTTAGGAATAAACAGACATATGTCATTCAAATTTTTTATAGGAAAGTGTTTAATTGCTGAGAAGTAAAACACAAACTGACCTTACAGCTTAATTATAAAAATGAAGCCTAAAACATGAAAACCAGGGGAACGGAAAGGCAATGCAATAAATATCATAATCAAACATTTCTTTCATCAAAATATCAGTTCCCTTCTTAAATTCTTAGGTTAATGCTCTAAATTTATTGTTGAAGCTGCTTTAATATTACAGTTTGATGTACTATCTTCGAATTGATCTGATGTTATAATCCACGTTGGGTCAGTAACAGACAAAATCCATAGTCATGGCACTTAACTAAATAAATATCAACACGCAGGTGAAGGGCTTTGGATTCTGTGATTTTACACGTTCCTCACCTAAGTCTTATTATCAAGCAGTTTTGGTAATTGACGTGCTAATATAATTGTTCTCAACATTTAATTGGGTGTCAACTTTAAGTTCAAAAGGAGCTATGCCAAAGAAGCATTTTTATGTTTCTCACTCTTGATTTTTTTGTACTACTGAGTATAGAAGGTTGGCTTGAAAACAGTGATAATATTACATAACTTCACGGAAAAAAGAAACACAGTGTTTTAAAAACTTTTGGATGGATGGGCTGTAGTCTGAAGTACTACAGGAAGGGAAAGCAAACCCATATCTAGAGGATTTGTCAATTCCAGTTAGTGTTAAAAAAGCACAAACACCAAATCAATAGTGATGAAGCACGATATTTCCCTGACCCCTTCGCGGAACTCGTGACAGGTGTGCCTCGTTTATTCAGCCCAGCGCTCTCAACTCCTTACAGGAGAGAGAATACGAATGAACAAGGCAGGAACTAGAGTGCAGGAGGACTGGAACCAGCCAGCCTGGTGGCGGCGAAACGGGATCAAACTCCACTACTCAGAGCTACTGCGTTTAACTCGTCGTGGGAGGGAGAATGCAGGTGAGCAGGTGCAGGAACTGGAGCTAGCAGTTTTGGGTACCTTCAGGAGCAAACTCTATGCGGGACCCCTAGCAGCGTCTAGGTGGGGGTGCCTGCAAACCCTGAAGCCCCAGAGGACATGTTACCGTGCTCCTTTAGCTCTGCTGTCCATGTATGGCTTATGTATTGATCTATCAGTGGAACCTCTGCCTTTTCACATGAGGTGGCTGCCCTCCAGCAGCAAGGGCAAAGGACCAATGTAACAGCTTTTTGTGTCCACACTTGTGGTTCCCGAGATCTTGTCTGGCATCTAGGAAAAGTGAGGTCGCGTTGACGAATTGAAGGATAGTAAATGTGGGGGATTTTATTACCAATGAAGGTTACTCTCAGCAGGAAGAGGAGCTGAAAGGGGACAGGGTGGAAAGGTAATCCTTCCCTGGAGTGTGGCCATCTCCGGCAGGATTCTTCTCAAAGTTATACCATCAAGCTGTCCCTCTGAAGTCAAGCCTCTTCTCTCCAATGTCCAGCTGTGGTCTCTGACCTGTACCTGCTTCTCCTCTCTGCCAGCTTAGTCTGAGATTTTTATAGGGACAGGATTGGGGATGGGGAGGGTCATGTGTAGTTTAGGAAAAGGCAACACTGGAGCAGGAAAACAGGGAGAGAAGTTCTCACTTTGGGCAGTGGGTTTCAGGCTTTTGGGATTAAGAGTGAAGTTTCGCTGGGAACCTGCCCTTTTCTGCCTAGAATTCTGTGCTCCATGTCCTTATCAGTGTCATGTCATTTTCCAGAGGCTAGATAAATTTTATCACATGGTGTTTTTTTCACCATTGTATTTCCTATTGCCCTAGAGATGGAATAATCTTTTGGGCCCCTTAGCAACATATAGGCAAATTATGGATTCTCAGGTCTCATATATTAATGTACTTTGTTACTCTTCTGATCTTTTCTTTTCTTTTCTTTTCTTTTTTTTTTTTTTTTTTTTTTTTTTTTTTTGAGACTGAGTCTCGCTCTGTAGTGCAGTGGCGCGATCTCCACTCACTGCAAGCTCTGCCTCCCGGGTTCACGCCATTCTCCTGCCTCAGCCTCGGGAGTAGCTGGGACTACAGGTGCCCGCCACCACTCCCAGCTAATTTTTTGTATTTTTAGAGACGGGTTTCACCTTGCTAGCCAGTATGGTCTCGATCTCCTGACCTCGTGATCCACCCACCTCGTCCTCCCAAAGTGCTGGGATTACAGGAGTAAGCTACCAGGCCTGGCCTGATCTTTCCTTAAATAAGATACTAAAGAAATCCCAACCACTATATCATATTGCTATAAATTCATAATTACTTAAATGACAATAAAAGCAAACAAAAATTTATTAGAGCCACTGGCAAAAACAATGAATTTTCTGTAAAGATAGGTGCTTTTATATCATTAATTTATTATTGTATGCTAAAAATCCACTCTCACACACATTCTCATGACTCTCATTGATGGTTCTTGTTCAAAACTTGTAATTTTTTAATGATATAGGCCATTTTCTCCTAGCAGGGACTGTTACTCCTGTACTCATACAACTCTGACATGTTCTTATAGTAACACATCTAAAGCCAATTAAGAGTAGCAAAAGCAGATCTTAAGAAAAAAGTATCACTTTTGATATACTGATTTTGGTTGAATTGTTATATGGGCTCAGGACAAATTGTCTCTGGTGTATACCCAAATGTCATAATCTGAAATCTCAGAGACGTACTCATTCCCTATCATATCCCAGATTTCTAGGGCTGTAAAGACCTACACTAATGTGTAAGACTTATATTCTTCAAGGTACTAAACCTTGAAAAGTCTTTAGCAGGTCAATTAATTTCCAAGAAAAGTGAGGTGGACTGACTAAAGGTTCGGATATCTAAACTAATCTACAATGGACACATTTTGTACATTATCAGGATATGAAGATGGAAAGTGCTCCCCTGTGCTTTAAAAATATTAATGCTAAAATACTTTCCTTTAATTTTACATTTATTAGATGTATTAATATAGAATTTTTTCTCAGACCTATACAATGTCAGATTTTTTATTATCTCAAGAGGTGTCTTAGTCAGATTTCATTATGAACTCCATACATAAGAGCTCTTTGGCATTTATCATTTAAGAAATACCATAAGTTGTAAAGTTGAGCTAGGGAGCAGACATTTATATTAGAAATAAGAAAAAAGAAACTACCATCAGAGTGAACAGGCAACCTACAGAATGGGAGAAAATTTTTGCAATCTACTCATCTGACAAAGGGCTAATATCCAGAATCTACAAAGAACTCAAACAAATTTACAAGAAAAAAACAAACAACCCCATCCAAAAGTGGGCAAAGGATATGAACAGACATTTCTCAAAAGAAGACATTCATACAGCCAACAGACACATGAAAAAATGCTCATCATCACTGGCCATCAGAGAAATGCAAATCAAAACCACAATGAGATACCGTCTCACACCAGTTAGAATGGCAATCATTAAAAAGTCAGGAAACAACAGGTGCTGGAGAGGATGTGGAGAAATAGGAACACTTTTACGCTGTTGGTGGGATTGTAAACTAGTTCAACCATTATGGAAAACAGTATGGCTATTCGTCAAGGATCTAGATCTAGATGTACCATATGACCCAGCCATCCCACTACTGGGTCTATACCCAAAGGATTATAAATCATGCTGCTATAAAGACACATGCACACGTATGTTTATTGTGGCACTATTCACAATAGCAAAGACTTGGAATCAACCCAAATGTTCATCTGTGACAGACTAGATTAAGAAAATGTGGCACACATACACCATGGAATATTATGCAGCCATAAAAAAGGATGAGTTTGCGTGCTTTGTAGGGACATGGATGCAGCTGGAAACCATCATTCTTAGCAAACTATCACAAGAACAGAAAACCAAACACCGAATGTTCTCAGTCATAGGTGGGAACTGAACAATGACATCACTTGGACTCGGGAAGGGGAACATCACACATCGGGGCCTATCATGGGAGGGGAGGGGAGAGGGATTGCATTGGGAGTTATACCTGATATAAATGACGAATTGATGGGGGCTGACGAGTTGATGGGTGCAGCACACCAACATGGCACAAGTATACATATGTAACAAACCTGCATGTTATGCACATGTACCCTAGAACTTAAAGTATAATAATAATAATAATAATAATAATAATAATAATAATAATAATAAAAGAAATAAGAAAAAAAAACAGTTCTTGTAAGATGTTGATTCATAGTGAAAAATATAAATTCTGAGCAGTTGACACATGGAAGCAGGGATAAGTGCCTCTATTTTGTTAAAAATAGAAGAAAACATATCAGTATAATAATTCAATTAAATAGGCTGTTATACCACAACTTTCAATGTGCCTCTTGGCTTGTTAATTTTTAATGATGTAGTTAAGTCAAAAATTAAAATAGAAATTCCATTTCATTTATTAAAACAGAATCTCCATTCAATTTATTAAATTTCTTTCAGTTCTTATGAGGAGTTTTGCTATGTTTTGGTTGTTCTTTGTTTTCTAGTTTTGTTTTATGGTAAAACAAAATCAAAATGTCACTGCAAGAAAAGGAGCTATGCTAGTTAATAGAGAAAAAAAAGTAAAGAGGAGACAAGAGAAAAAAATTGTACTTTCTTCAGAAATAGTATATTTTCTGTTGTGAAATGACTCTGTTCTAACCCCTGATCCTGTAAAATACTACTGCATGCAATACAAATGGACCTCCAATTGTAGGATTGAACCACAGACCCCCGGGCTTATTTAACAAAAAGTAACTCTCTTTACCTTTTCCCTTTCCACTTCCTGGGGTCACCTTTGACTGCACTGAAGAAAAGAGTGCTAGAAGCACTCTGTATAACTCCCTTTACACTACTGTCAACTCGTGTGGCCTCTCCTTTCTATCTTGCCTCTACTGGTGGTAGTTTGCAGATTCTGTTGTGGTTTCTTGACAAGCGTGTGAAATTTCTGTGAGTTTCACTAAAAGAAAAGAAACAAACTGGTATATAATACTACCTAAAAAGGACAAGAGAAAAGAGAAGGTAAAGGAATGTTTACCTTTTATTTTTCCCCCACTGTTGCATTGTGATCTTAGAAACATTTATTATATGTAGGAGCTGCTCAATAAATATATATTTATGGAAGGCATAAATGCATATGGTTCACTCAGCCTTCCAATCACTGAAAAGGAATATATGATTGACACTCTAAGTCTGATTATGTTAATATCAAAGAAGGTGTTAACAAAATACAGAAACAAACAAAAATAATCACATTTTAATATATGAAATACTTTTCTACTATTTGATATATTTAATTTAAATTCATGGAATCCCAGTGGGTAAAAAAAGTTTACAAAGCGTTTATTCAATTCTGCTTAATTATGGACTATTATTCCCCCAACTCACCTCTCCCATTAAATAGAGACTCCATTCCTTTTATTTCATCTAAGATTCATGTATTTTATAGGTCAAGTCAGCTTACTGACACTGAATTATAATAATTGTCAGTCTAATGCTTTCAAAAGCCTTTTTTAAAGTATATCTTTGAACACAATAATTTCTTACCAACCAGAAGGGAAGTAGTTGGAAGCTGTACTTATTTCAAGTTATCAGGCAGAGTAGCAGAAAAGTAACATGTGTTTTACTATCTTTGTAGTGTTAAAACCATTTGCTATGCTAGTATGTCATAGAATAAGCGGTTGATATATAACCAGGCTGTTTTTTCTGTGCAAATTATATGCTTAAGAGAAGCAGCAGAGAACAGGCAAGGTATATACTAGCAGTCTGGAAACCCCTCAGCATAAATTTCCGAGCCTAAATCTTGTTGTAAAGGTCACATATTGTGTTATATAATTGTCAGCTTGAAAAGTTCTTTGATAGCTTGAACTTTACTACTTGTAAAAAGTGCTGGGCTGCCAAGTAGAGTACATTTTCCAGGTTTCTGTGTCCATGCTTGAGCTAAATAAAGTGTGACAAATCCCCTGAGGGCAACCAAGACTTTTCATGCCATAGGCACCTCTGACTCAAAAGTTACAGCCTTAAAGTAATATAAGACGGCACAGCCAACTACAGAGGTTGCCTGAGCCAGGAAGGAAATTCTCTTGAGATAATGTATACATGACATCTCCAAAATGCTTCAGAAGTGATCATAAAACACAATGTATGATTTTTTCTATAGAAAATAGCTAATTTAATAAAACAAAGACAGTCCAACCATTTGGATTTGATTTTCTTTGTCCTGTCAAGCTATTTAACTGACATTTGTAGGAATCCACTTTGAAATAATTTGATGACTCTAAAAGGACAATTTATAACTGAACAACTAGCACTTAACCATTGGTTCATCTCCCCATGTCTCTGTTATAGAAACTTGACTATAAGCTATTTCAACACACACACACACACACACACACACACACACACACACACACCTGCCTTTTGAAATGATTTTTTTAACTATCATAACATTGGTAGGTTTCTTAACAGTTGTTGACCAGCTTTTAAATCCAATTTTACCTGAGAATTTCTTACGAAAGTGAAATGAAGGTGTTTCTGACCTATATATTTACAAAAATTGTTTATTTTCATATTCCAAATATCAAAAGTTAGGAGAATTGACTTCACCACAACTAAGTGGCATAGAAATGTTAAGGAAAATGGTCAATATAAAAACGTACATTACTGGGTTTCACCAAAAGGGAGCTATAGTATTTATGCCTATTCCCAGATGCCCTGACTGGGAAAATGAAATGGCTCAATGTGAGGCAGAAAAATCAACTCCCTTCCCATTTTTATTGCTATATTTTTCTACGCATTTCTCACATGGCACATAATAACTTGGCCATTCTCTTCAGGGTCAACTTTAGGAATAAACAGAGAAAGGAATATTGTCTATCCACTGGACAATAGGAAAGTTCTCCACCCTTAGCCCATTCCAAAGAGGTGCTGGCCAGGTGTCACAGGTTGTCAGTCCTGGAGTCTCAGGTGTCCAGTCAGAAGAGGAAGGCCCATCAAAGCAGAAGTGGATATGAATATTCACAATGTGAAAACAGGGGAGTCAAGAGTACTTTGCATATCACTTAATTCAATTAGTCAGGTTTTACAAAATGATTTGTGCCTACAAATAACTTTCCAGAAATTTCTAGAGGAAAGAGAAGCAGTTGGTATTAAAATAAGTTAGAAAAATGCATTCTTGTTAATTTGCCGGACTCATTTATATATGAAAAACTCTGGAAAAGTCACAGTAAGAAAAGTAAGAAAAAGCAGGCATTTTTTTTCCAAATGCATTTAACAAATCCATATCTTTTATATTTTTTAAACAATACTTATTAGCATCCTCTTGTCCCATGAAGCAGGAGCTGGGGAGGTTTGGAGAAGATCATTCCTGATGTGTGTTTGACTTTTTTTTACAATAAGTGAAATGCTGGGCAAACTTCAAATTAATGATTTTCTGAATCCTATAAAAACTGAGGTTACAGAGCAATCTGGAGAGGCTGCCAGCAGGTAGAAACAAACCCAGGCACTTGCTTAAATGAGATGATGCTACTGGATGCATCTGGATTAATCTAAGTTGGGGAGAAAATTCAGTGAGAAATTTTTAAAACTTGCTAACCTCCCATGTGTGGGTTTTTATGGGAGTGTAAAAGCACTCTCAGTGTAAAAACACCAAAAGGAGATGGGAACCCTTACTGATAGCCACAGACATAGGTGGGGGTTCCCATCTCCTTTCAGGCTTTTTCTCCCTGGGACACCACCAGTTGCCAAATGGAAACTCAGAGAGAACCCTAAGAGATGAAGAGCGAGAAGAAAGTGGGAGGGATGATGGAGAGAGAATGGAAGAGAGAGAGAGAGGGAAAGAGAAAGAAGAGAGACAGAAAGAAGGTGAAAGAAGAAAAAAAAAAGAAAGAAGGAAAAAAACACTTACAAGGAAAATTAAAATTGTAGTCTGAATGTTCTGGTAGAAACTTTCTATAGCTGGAAGAGAAAAGAGAAACCCCAGGTGAGCCAATTAATCTTTAAGTGTGGCCTGGATTCAATGACTCATTTGTGTTTATAATGTAGCCAAGGCAAACTAATAACTTCACAGAGAAACAGGCAGAGGCCATCTTAAAACCAAATGATCAAGTTTAATGTCACCAGTAGTAAGTTGTGTTGATATATTGTTCCCTGATAAACTGCAACAAGAAGGTAAATTCACCTAGGTGCTAACTTATTTTTAAATCTTAACCTCAAGCTAACCACGTGAAAACCCAAACTGATAGTCATTCTATTAATATTTCACCAATACCTTCAAAATTGTCAATGACATTAAAAAGAAAGACTTAAGCAACTGTCACAGATTGGAGGAGACCAAGAAAATGTAATGAACAAATGCAATGTGGTAAACTAGATTGGATTCTGGAACAGAAAAAGAACTTTTTGGAAAAAATTAGTGAATACTCAATAACGTCTATAGTTAATTCACAGTATTGTAGTAATGTTAGTTTCTTAATTTTGATAAACACATCATGGCTATGTAAGCTGTTAACTTTAGGGTAAACATGAGTAAAGACGTAGAAAAACTCCCTGTACTTTTGTTGCAAGTCTAAAAACCTAAAATTATTTCAAAATAAAAAATATAAAAGAGGAGTGGTAATCACTTAATCCCCCCACTGTCATATCTAATGGAATCTTATAAGACCCACTTGCATTTCTATTTCTCTTATATCTGGTTTAGAATTACAGATAGAAATAATGATGATATCTATACTTTTTCCTACTTTAAGACTTTGATATTTTAAAAATATATCAATGTGCTGAATCAGAAAATAAAAACAGGAGTTCATAAGCTCAATTAATTATGAGCAGGATCTTTCTTCCTCATACCTTATTCGTCTGTGTTACAGTGTATAAATCCAACATGATGTACCCTTACTCCTGAACGTGTTTCATTTCCGCTTATATTTTCACAATTTGACATTTCTCTTTCCTCTCTGCTCTTCTTTTCTTGTCATATTTTTAATATTACATGCTTTTTTCCAGCCTGTATACCAGTGCTGTTTAAAGGAAAAGATTTGCAGTGAAGTACTAGTTTGACTGCTCCTGAACTGCAGCGTGTATGATTAGATGAACCAAAGGTATTTTAAAAACTTTGCCATACTTTGTATTTTAACACTTGTCATAGGAAGACAACACTCGGCCGGGTGCGGTGGCTCAAGCCTGTAATCCCAGCACTTTGGGAGGCCGAGACGGGCGGATCACGAGGTCAGGAGATCGAGACCATCCTGGCTAACACGGTGAAACCTCGTCTCTACCAAAAAAATACAAAAATCTAGCCGGGCGAGGTGGCGGGCGCCTGTAGTCCCAGCTACTCCGGAGGCTGAGTCAGGAGAATGGCGTGAACCTGGGAGGCGGAGTTTGCAGTGAGCTGAGATCCAGCCACTGCACTCCAGCCCCAGCTCCGGCGATAGAGCGAGACTCAGTCTCAAAAAAAAAAAAAAAAAAAAAAAAAAAGAAAGACAACACTTAGTGACACCGGTTGAAAACCCATGTTTGGATTTCATTGTCACATCATTTCTCTCATTCTCTTTTGCAAAATGTCTTCTAGATTGATAAATTCAAACAAAGCATGAGAATTATCAGACTAAAAATATAATTATGTGAATGGTTCCATATACATGTAGACAAATGCAACATCAACTTACATTCTGGTGGCATCATATAACTGCAAACTAGAATTTAAATTAAAATCAATTCCCAGTCCCAAAAGTTAGACTCTAAAGAATTGAAATTACATATTTTAATTTAGTTTATTTATTCAAAATCACAGTACTGTTACACAGATCTTTATGTGAAACAAAGTGTGGTGACACTGATGAGCAGAATTAGTATCATTCGGGAGCTTATTAGAAATGGAGACTTGAGCCCCACCCAGGATAGACTGAACCAGAAGAATATATGTATCAATAAGAAAGCCAGATCATTCAACAAGCCATTAAATGTTAAAAAGCACTGCTGTAGACAAAATCCAATGTGCTTAACTATAAAATTAAATATTGCTGTATTTGTAAAACCATACTGTTGTACGGTTTTGAAAATCATTGTATGATTTTCAAACATGAATATGATATATCTATTATAGACAAATGAGTTGAGATTATAGCAGGATTCAGAGATAAGCAGAACTGCCAAAACTAAGGCTGGAAGGTTTAAATTATTAATGAGATCTTGATAGATGTAATTTACTACATACTCTCTGGTAAGTATATATCCTTTTAGACTCAAATAAGTAACTGATTTGAAAACACTATAATAGTCTGCTAGAGTTGTAACTATTGTTCTCGGATCCAGTAAAAGAATCAGGTGACCAATGCATGTCTTTTGGTATGTCAAGAATTGAATGGTTACCTCCATTTCTTTGTGTGGAATGGCATCAGGAGTGTAGAAGAAGGTAGGAGACATCACTGAAATCAGAACAGCCCTTCAGAGGCAAGAGAGTGTCTGTATTTATTACTATAATTACAGTTACTAACCCTTAGGCCAGGTATGGTTCCAAATGCTTAATATTTATTACCTAATTTATCCTTTCTAACAACCCTAGGAGAGAGGTATTATTATTGTCTCTATTTTATGGATTCAAAAAAAGGGGGAGAGAAAAAGTAAGCTATTTGTTCATGATAGTTCATAGCAGAAACAAGTTTTGAAATCAGTCTCATTTTAGATCCCAGTTCTTAACTGCTATCCTTTTTCTTATATACATTGGAAAGTCACCATTTTGGCTTATTTTATTATTTACTGATCAAAAGTTGACTTATGGCTCTCCATAGCTGACAGTTTTACAATATATATCTTGATTTGCAGTATTTCTACATTGTTTTTGAAATCAAAAAAAATTCCCTATAGAGAAAGATATGTATATGTACACATATATTTCTTACTAGAGCTATTCTTATACTAATTAGCCATAATAATTGTAATTCTCTCTCTCTCTCTCTATCTTTCTGTGTGTGTTTGTGTGAGTGTGTGTGTGTGTGTGTGTGTGTGTTTAATCATAAAATTAAGAGGATAAATAACAGACAGACTTTCCTGGGATAAAGGTGCAAAGGATGCGTATTGATGAAGAAATTGAAAGAAAGAATATATATGAATGTTTTAAAAAGAAATTGCTTCAAGGCAAAATTACATGAGCTGGGAAAGGTAGAAGGAAGAGAAGGTTATAGCACTGTACTGTGTGTACATTTTCCCTGGAAAGCAGGAATAACAATGTGGAGGCATGGGAGGAAGGAAACAGGAGGCCCATGTTAGAATCTTAGGAGAAGGTACACGTAGCTTGAATATGTACATTTGATATTTCACAATTTTTTAAATATAAAGAAATACATTCTGTGACAGAGCCCCAGATATCAACACATTCTTAATGGGTAGTCTTGATGGGTAATGTAAATACTAATTCTAAATTAGTGCCACAAATACCCCTTAAATGCTCACAACAGAATTGGAGGCAGAGGCAGGGAATCTTTGAGATAAAAAAGTAAAAGTTGTAAGGATAAGATTGCACATGAAGAAAATACTAAGGAATTTGCAAAAACACTACTAGAACTCATATGTGAGTTTAGTTAGGTTGAAGAATACAAGGTCAGTATGTAAAACAAAAAGTTTGTTTCTATATACTAGCAATAAACAATTACAAATTACAAATTTTAAATGTTACTATTTATAGTAGCATTAAAACCTTGAAATAGTCAGGGATGAATTTGACTATATATAT
>NC_045455.1:50222730-50237596 GCF_002776525.5 Piliocolobus tephrosceles | reverse complement strand
ATATATATATATATATATATATATATATATATATATATAGTCAAATATATATAATTTATACTCTGAGAACTACTAATAAATGGAAAATATACTTTGTTCTTAGACAGCAAAGCTCCATATCATTAACATTTGTCAATTATCCATGATTTGGTTTACAAATCCAGTATAATCCTAGGCATTTGGAACTTAATACTCATGGTATTAATACTCACGGTTAGTGTTAGCTATTGACCTGAAAGTATCATTTTTTTATATATTTAACTTTTCATTCATAAGTAAGCACTGCTTAAAAATTTTCTCTGAATATACATGTGTGTATTAAAGCCAATTAATATGAGTGAAAATAAAATCCAAATTTTTATCCTTAAAAAAAGAGTTTTCTTTTTTTATTTAAAAAGAACATGGATTTTAAAATGTTGAGATAGACTTCTTTAGAGAATAAAGGTGGAGTAAATATTGAAACCACATTTTAATTTAGCAACTGGTAAAAGCTGTCAGGCCAGGGTGGGGAGCTGGAATGTGTCCAGGGAAAAAGGCCTGTCCACCTGGCTCTCCACATGTATAACACATCCCAGAGTTACAGGACTTAGCAGAAAGTGAGCTGGGGAAAATTGGGTAGGAGGAAGGGATGAGTTCAACTTGACTAAAATTGGTGTCTCAAGTGGGCAGCATAGGCAGCACCAAACTTCTACATAAAGAGGTACAGATAACAATGCCAGAGATGAGACCAAAATAGCCAATCCAGTGAAAACCAAATCATAAACCAGCCAGATATCTCAGAATAGTACAGTAGAGAATCAGGATATGGCATCTCTGAAACTTTGCCAAAGTATTTGCTGCTTTCAGCCAGTTCTTATTGGCCTGGTTGTTGTGCTTATCTCTCAAGGATTTTTTATTTATTTTATTTTTTAAAATTTGAGATGGAGTCTTGCTCTGTCGCCCAGGCTGGAGTACAATGGCATGCTCTTGGCTCACTGCAACCTCTGTCTCCTGGGTTCAAGCGATTCTCCTGCCTCAGCCTCCTGAGTATCTGGGATTACAGGCGGCCAAGACCACGCCCAGCTAATTATTATATTTTTAGTAGAGATCTAGTTTCACCATGTTGGTCAAGCTGGTCTCGAACTCCTGACCTCAGGTGATCCACCTGCCTCGGCCTCCCAAAGTGCTGAGATTACAGGTGTGAGCCACCGTGCCTGCCCCATCTCTAGAGAATGTTAAAGACATTGCACATCCTCAAGTATTTGGAGAGGAAAGAGGAGTCTTATGAGGTTTACAGGGTCAGTAAAATTATGCTTCATTGGTTATAAATGTTCTATTTGAAGTAACTTAATTAAAATAATTCCCCTTTCCCTGTTCCATGTTAACATGCACTACATGTATGGAAAATTGATAATGCGACTATATTTTGGCTAGACAGAAATTGTCATTATTACTGCAAAAGATGAATCTTAAACAGCATTATAGAAAAAGAGTTGCACTGAGAGCCAGGACCCTGGCTTTGCCATTGTGCTCCTGGGCATTTCACTTATTCTTTCTTAGATTCAGTTCTCTCATCTGTAAAATGAGCAGGTTGGGCCAGATAATCTCTGAGGCCTATTCCACATCCATAATTGTACAAATCCATCATTATTATCACTACTTAATGTGAACAGCTATCTTGTCAGTGTATACATATACTGATTCAAAGCTGTTGGCTTAATATAATGAGACTTTAAAAAATGTCTGTTTAATTTTTCATAGAAAGAAAACTGAAGTAACGGATTGAACAAATTTTAAAATAATGTAATTTAGGATGCTGATGCTTTTATTAGAATGGAAAAAACATGGTTTGATTTCCTATAACATCTATTCATGTTGTACCCTCTTCCAATATTTTTATACAGATTTTCCCTCTGCCAAAGCAGTAACCAATTTTAATTGAATGGGGGAAAACAGTTCTGATTGTCTGTCATTCTATTGGATTTCATATCATTGAATTTCAAGCCAGTTTCACTGGGACCTGCCAAGAGTGGCTTATGCCAACCTCTGAGTCTCCTTGTTACACTTCTATCCTGGGTATTATTGTTTGCCTTTTTGTCTGCTCTCTGATTAAACTGACATCATTTTTCCTTTTGTGACTCTGGTGTCATTTTCTGTTGACAGTGTCTAGTAATGGTAACAGACTGGTGTCCTTGTGGAATGGGTAGCAGCCATTGATTGGTAAGATGTATTAATGCTGGCCTGTTAAATGACATGCAGACGTGTCTTTGAGCTAAATGACAGCTGAATGGATGCCAGCGAGAGAGGTTATTAAGCACAGATAAGAGGCAGCACCTCTATTCACTAGCAATGTCACTTTCTCCCATTTGAGGAGAGACATTTGTTCAAGACACATTTTTTCTCCTGTCACTGACAATATGTAAGGCAGAAAGTTGGTGTCTACATTGCTGCATGACTGAAGAATAGATTGTTTCGAGAAGGTGAACTCTGGAAAGGTACATGTAGAATGGTTTCTACTTAGAGTCATATTTCATTGAATGTATACCTTCAAATAATAAAATTTAAATTGTTAACACTGTCAGAAAAAAGCAATCAAAGGCACAGTGAAAACAGGTGTCATTTAGCATTGCTCTTTATCATTTGGAAATAAAGAAATAATTTTATCTTCTCGGGTCTTTAAAGAAAAAATTACCTTTTAGTATTAATATTATAAAATATTAAACATTTTGAAATAAGCAAACAGCAAAATATAACAAAACAATAAAACTTTTCAAAATAATTTAAGAGTAGAATAGTGAAAATATTTTTTGTTTTCATTTTGTTGTTTAAATTTTCAGGTATGAATTGTATATGGTTTAAGGTATCAGGTGTATAATACACTTAAAATTGTACTTACTATTGAAAGCCAAAAAAGTCTTTCTGTTGAGAGGAAAATGTCTTGAGTTGTCCTCTTCCTGTTATAAATTAAGCAATGCTGACATTTTCTGTTCAGGTTTAACTGGCTAGGCTTCTTATTTGTGGTTTTTCCTTTACTTTGAAATATTCCCCAAATCCTAACTTAGAATCAATCACACTTTAGGAGTTTAGCCTGTTGCAATGATTTATAACTTCTATATCTTCCTTCAGTCTCCAAATTCCTATGAACGTACTCCTTTTTGTCTTATTATAAAGCAGTTAAGTGGGTGAAGGATATGAACAGACACTTCTCAAAGGAAGACATTTATGCAGCCAACAGACACACGAAAAAAATGCTCATCATCACTGGTCATCAGAGAAATGCAAATCAAAACCACAATGGGATACCATCTCACACCAGTTAGAATGGCGATCATTAAAACGTCAGGAAATAACAGGTCCTGGAGAGGATGTGGAGAAATAGGAACACTTATACACTGTTGGTGGGACTGTAAACTAGTTCAACCATTGTGGAAGACAGTGTGGCAATTCCTCAAGGATCTAGAACTAGAAATATTTGACCCAGCCATCCCATTACTGGGTATATACTCAAAGGATTATAAATCATGCTGCTATAAAGACACATGCACATGTATGTTTATTGTGGCACTATTCACAATAGCAAAGACTTGGAACCAACCCAAATGTCCATCAATGATAGACTGGATTAAGAAAATGTGGCACATATACACCATGGAATACTATGCAGCCATAAAAAAGGATGAGTTCATGTCCTTTGTAGGGACATGGATGCAGCTAGAAACCATCATTCTCAGCAAACTATTGCAAGAACAGAAAACCAAACACCGCATGTTCTCACTCATAGGTGGGAATTGAACAATGAGATCACTTGGACACAGGAAGGGGAACATCACACACCGGGGCCTGCTGTGGGGAGGGGGGGAAGTGGGAGGGATAGCATTAGGAGATATACCTAATGTAAATGACAAGTTAATGGACGTAGCACATCAACATGGCACATGTATACATATGTAACAAACCTGCACATTATGCATAAGTACCCTAGAACTTAAAGTATAATAATAAATAAATAAATAAATAAATAAATAAATAAATAAATAATAGATTTGCTTATAGAATATATTAAATATAATTACTAAGTTTAAAGCATTCTGTTAGGCACTGAGGACAAAAACAAATGGACAAATATTAATCCCCTACCTCCATTATGTCACTTCTTCGAGTCTCTATTTTCTTTTCTGTGAAATGAGAATTGCAGTATATCAAAAGTTGTTTGGGGGTTTTAGATGAAATAGTGTATAGAAAACACATAGCTCATTGCAGGATGCAGAGTTAATGATTACTAAACTTAATGTCTTTATTTCCAAACTGTCACGAAAGAATTAAATCACAACCTCTAGGTTCCACCGTATTTGAACCATGTATCCGATTTGTCCAAGAACCATTCCTTATAGATAATAATCAAGAGATCAAGATGTGAGATACGATCTCTGACATGTTTATTTTTAACTCGAATAGAAGACGGCAGTCGAACATATACACACAAACAAATATATGTGTATTATTTACTTGGTGACTGATATGTAATCTGCACTGTTGTTGTTGTATGTTTGTTTGCTTTCAGAGGCAAGGTCTAACTGTGTAATCCAGGCTGGAGTGCAGTGGTGCGGTCATAGTTCACTGCAGTCTTGAACTCCTGGCTTCCAGGGATCCTCCCAACTTGGCCTCCCAAAGTGCTGGGATTACAGGTGTGAACCACCATGCTTGGCCTTGCACTACCTTATTTACAACTCTCTACAATCCAAGTCTCTTCACCCATTGGGATGGTGTTTCATTACATCATGATAAAGTTTTAAGATATAATTATTTCAAGAAATTCATAAGTATAAATGTTAAGGGCTTTAATTATCTTTGAAATGCTTTATGATTTTCTGCATATCCTCTTGTACATAAAGTTTTGGAAACTTCTTGATCATAGGGGCCCATTTACATGCCTAAATTACAAGAAAATACAAATTATTTATTAGCTGCTACGCTAGATGTTACTATGTTCTCAGGTGTATTCTTGTTTCTCAAGACCTCAGGTAAGATTTGAGTTCGTTACTTTAAACACATATTTGGGAGGTTGAAATGGATTATCATTTATTCACTTGAAACTCGGTATATTTTGGTTTGAGAAACTACAAATTATAATGATTCTCAGAACCTGATATTAATAATAAATACATTTTTATTATGTCATGAAATCTTAATATTTTCCAGCATATTGGGTATTGTTTCTTATACTTTTAAAATTTACTCTGCGAAATATAAATGTGCACACGTCTTTTTTATAGCTTCTGAAATCACACATTGTGCTTTCTCAAGTACATAGTTTACTATTATCTGTAATAATAAGTCAGACTCAAAGAACTCCAGCCAGAACCTTTCCAGAAATAGAGAATGGCAAGATGCCACAGTCAGCTATAGAACCTGTAGTAAGTTTTTTTTGAAAAGCAGTTTTAAAATGTGCTTACTATTTCTTTAGGCACTTACTCTCCTGTGAGGCAGAGGAATGAATGTTTACTCTGAAAATTTAATCTTTCTTGAGTAGTTTGTCCTCACACTTTCTTATATCTGGCCATACAGCTATGATCCTGAAATAGCATTTCATCTCACCATTTATGGTATGTAAGAGTATGCACCATTATTTGAGATTATTTATAAAAAATCTAAACAGCATTATATTTTCAGTTAAAGAAAGCTTGGTAATTCTAGATAAAGAATATGAATTATTCTACTTGTATAATAAACTTATGCCCAAAATAAAATCCTACATTTTGTAGTAACACTGTAACTTTTACACAAAAGTATGAACTCAAAATACATAAAACCAAATTTGTGCTATTTTATTTGATGCATGTTACTCTGCTCCATGCATTTCTCAGTTTGGCTCCTTTGCAAAATGCCTAGACAATATAAAATTTAGAAAAAGCCAATGTGCCATCTCCACGTTACTTCAATCCCTGCAATGCTCGTGTCTGGCTGACATAATGAAATGGCAGCTGTTTCTTCAGTGCATTTGATAAATAGGTTTGGAGTAATTTCCTGATGGATAGTTTGGTTGCTAAATTTCCAGTTGTTGCAAGAGCAATGATGACTCTGACACTCTTCTTTAGAGGTAATTAAACTTTCAGCCCATCTGTGCAGTAACTTTCATAATATTTTCAAAGGGCACAGAATGCTTTTAGTATTTGTACTACTTCATTTGTGCTTGCTAAGGGACCTATTATCTAGCCCAACATTGTTGAAACAAGTTTTTCAAAAAATGGTTAGTAAAAGAGGACGTTAAAAATGTCACACTAGCAAGAGTATAATGTAGCTAATGCTGAATTTAAAAACAAACTGAAGAATGCCTTGTTTACTAAAACTACATTTCACATTTTTGTGTTAGGCATTTGATCTTTGACTCTACATGTTATTCACTCCTGACGTGAAATGATAAGTCTTGAATATGATCTTTCTTGTACTGCAGATATTATTTTCTTAATTTTGAGAAGTTTTTAGCTTTTATGTACTTCATTAACAGAAGATCATATTAAAATATGGAAACAATGAGTTAGATAGACACAGAAGAAAATATTTTTACAAGATTAGATTGTCAATTGCTTAAATAGCGTACAATACTAATGGTCATTGTCTCCAGAAACTAAATTTCAATGCATTAAGTATCTAATGGCATCTAGGTAGAAATAAGGTTTTAAAGAGTGTAAGAACTTTTATATTTTAAAATGCTGTCTTACTTCTTTATTTTTTCTTATTATATGTGTTTATTGTATGTAGCTTAAGAATGAAGAAAAGGCCAGTGCAGTGGCTCGGGCCTGTAATCCCAGCATTTTGGAAGGCCGAGCTGAACAGAATGCTTGAGCTCAGGATTTGGAGACTGGCTTGGGCAACATGGCAAATCCCATTTCTACAAAGAATACAAAAATTAGCCAGGCATGGTGGTGCACACCTTTGGTCCCAGCTATTGGGTGGGACAGTGGAATTGAGGGGCGCTGAGGTGAAGAATTGCTTGAGGTCAGGAAGTCCAGGCTTCAGTGAGCCCTGATAGTACCACTTCACTCCCATTTGGGTAACACAGTGAGAAACTGACTCAGAAAAAAGAAGAAAAAATTGAAAATTAAAATCTTCTCTAACTCTTGCTAATTAATTATCATCAGTTTAGTTAGTGCTAAAAAGCACACAGACACAAATTAAAATTACCCTATGCATTTTCTTCTGCTATCTGGTCTTTTATTTTATCACAAACATGAAATATTTTTTGATATAACTTGCTCAGATTTTTAAAGTTAATATTCATAAGTTTTATTTGTAATTGACACATTATATGGGGTACAGTGTGATATTTCAATGCATGCATACATTAGATAATGATCAAATTGGTATAATTGCCATATCTATCACTTTAAATATTTATCATTTCTCTATGATGACATTCAAAATCTCCTCTTCTAGCTATCTTGAAAAGTACATCACATTGTTATTTGCTATAGTCACGCTGCTGTGTAATAGAACACCAAAACTTAAAAGTTCTGTCTATTACTTTGTAACCGTTGACCAATCTTTCCTGGTCCCTCCACCATTTTATGCCTGACCTCTGGTAACCACTATTCTAATCTCTACTTCCATGAAATTAACATTTTTAGGTTCCAAATATGAATAAAATCATTCAGTGTTCCCTCTATGTGCTTGCCTTATCAAAAACATTTTAAAAGTTAGTAACATTTCTTTTGATATTTGCAAACACTTCTATCAATTGGGTAGAACTTATGATTTAACCCATCTCTTTTTATTGGTAATAGGATGTCTATCTTAGGTGGTTTGTTCATTTATATGTTCTCTTTTTTAGGATGTCTACACACTTTTTGTTTTTGTTTTTTTGAAATAATTTGATAAAATAATAATAGCAATCCTGTTATGTGTGATGCATGTATTTAATTCCAAGTTATTTGTTTTCTGATATCATCTATGATGATTTGGGATATACTGTAGTTTATATAGGCAAATCTTTCCATCTTGATTGTTTATAACTTTATATAATTCATATAAGGAAATATCTTTTTCATATATACAATAAAATTCATTCATAATTTCTTCTCTTATTAATACATTTCTGTTTAACCAAAAGGTACTTAATTTATCTGGAATTTATTTCTCTGCAGATAATGAATAAATGTTGATTCTTTTTATTCCAAAAGTATCATAATAATCTAAATGCCATTTATATTATCTTTCCTCTGCTTCTAATTTTCTACTTTCTGTGGTTGTTAGTGATTTCAAACTTTATCATTATTCTGGAGTCATTTTTGATGATTTATAAATTCATTAACATCGAAACAGAGCTTCTAAAACTTTCAAAAATACATGATTGAAGTTTTATAATTGAAAACTAAATTGCTTTTGATAAAAGAAGAACACAAGGAATTCAAAATCCAACAAAAAGGTTTTTAATAAATAAGTTTAAATTGCAAGTGAATGGGATCAAAACCAGTGAATTTAGTGTATGTTAAACATCTACTGTGTTTATGCGCTGCTGAGTACATGGGTCTCAAACAAGAAGAAAATATGGTCCTTTCCCTGAAGACACTTCCAAAGAGATAATGCCATTTGGAAAGATTGTGATAGGATTGATGCATGTATAGTGTGATGTGCAAGCATCATCCTTCAACTCAACTTGGCTTTCAAAAAAGGCTTCCAGGAGGTGACATGTTTGTCATGAGTAAGAATGAGTGAATAAGTATTGCAGGAAAAATAAACAAATAAAGGTATGACTGACTATAAACAATGCCATAAAACGAGTAACATAAAGTTTAAGGAAAATGGAAATTGCAATATTGTAAACTGTATGAGTTCAGCTACTCTAATTTGGTCATCTGGTAAATAGGAGAAAGAAAAGCATAATTGTTCCCCAAGTATCTATCTAATCATGAATACTCTTTTGACTGAAATAATAATTGGTAAGAGAAAAACAGAATAGGAATGAGAATGTGAGTTCTTAACTGATAACTATTCTCATTTTTTATAGTTAATATTTAGCCTAGCTGGAGATCACCATAAAGTTATAAAATCCCATGTTTTATTGACTTATTCAAAGGTTAAGTTTGACCCCAAACTGTGTTTTTTCCAAATATATACAAGCATTGAGATTCCTAGAATTGACTCTTAATAACAAGGTCTACTCTCTTGGCAATACAATTTTCAGTGACACAATATTAGTTAATGCAGAGTTGATCAGCATAAGCTGAATAATCTTTTATTCCAGCTCTCCCTCCAGTATTTATTAGTGAAGCTTATTGAGCTTTGCAGAGAACTAGCTGTGTAGCATCACACATGTGTAGAGAAAGACCACCAATTGCTTTGTAAAACTGGGTGTTTGCAGCAAATAGAGTATCACTTGATTATAAAAATACTCCTAATTTACTTTTACATTAAAAAGCAAGGAAAAGTCATAAGGATGAGGTATCTTGGTTAGTAATAGACATTCTACATATAATACTATACTAGGCTCGATGAGGAAACTGAAATCAAAAATTTTTCCTGAACTCATAGAACTGACAATGTTTCTTTATTGTAAAAATGGGATAAAGATGGATATGGCCTTTGCCAAAGTTGATTTTGTTAATAGACATGCGCGATGAGTTTTAAATAATGTCTCTCTATAATATGTAATTTATTAGACTTTTAATGTTTACTTTGGAAAAAAATAATGAGTATTGATATTTTCATAATTAATGATATTAAATATATGTGTGCACATGTAGTTTACTTCTTATCATAGTAGTTAAATTACTTTTAAAACCAAACTACATTAATCTTTTTAGGTTCATGTATCTTTCTCTTTTCAGAATCATTTCTGTTTTTCTTTCTAAAATAGCAGCTACCAAGAGATGCCACTATATTTCATAATTTTAATTGTTTCATAAGGAAGTAATAGATATCTTGCCCAATGAAAATAAAGTGTCTCCCTTTACTGTAGAAAGGGTTTATTCCCCTATTCTTTCCTCCACCTTTCAAATTCTTTGTGAAGAACAAGTGTGCTGATTGTCAAGCACTCTATGAGATTCAGATGTTCAGCAATATTTTTTCTCTAAATCTATATTTTACACCAATTGTTCAATTTCTTTTCTTTTCTCTCCTCATGAGATAAGAGATGAATAGTGAGTGACATGCCTTGAATCTGAATATAAATTTTAGTGAAAACAAGGTGTTACGTTTTGGGGGACTGTGCTGCAAGACCTGACTTGAAGTAGTGTAAACTGCTCTAGAACCTCATTTAGAAGAGCTTTCACAGTTTTTTTATTAATGTGTATATACTGCTTTCTTGTTTTTTGGTGAGTAATGAAAAAAATAAGGTATGTCTCACTGTTCTTTTGAGAAACAATAACAAAAAAAATTACAACTAACATTCTACCCCCTCTCTTGACAACAGGTTTCAAATAATTAGGCACAAAATTTAGTGATAGGCAGAAGGAGCAATCTCTTTGTAGGTAAGAATCCTATGTTATAGAAAATTAACATAAATCTAGGCTGCTCTTTAAGGACTTTCTGCTTTATTTTCTGAATTGTCTTCAGCAGTGGAAAAGGCAAGCTACATTTGGCAAGAATCTCACATTTGAATAGTTACAAATATGAACACAATTTACTTTAATTACCTTAACATGTTTCAAGTATTAAATGTAATTCATTATTTGCATCAATTTTCTACCACTTGCTATTTTTTTGTACCTTATTGACTAAATTTTACTTAACACATTTAGCCAAGTTGACAGAAAAGAAGTTCCCAGCAGTGCCTTACTTCATTGAAGGAAAGCCACTTTATTTTTCCCACAGAGATCTCACTAGAGGTTTAGCATTTACATTTCTCAGGAACCTTAAGATTCTCAGCAGGGTGAAAATAATTGTTTCAGGTATTTATTGCTGTAATAAATCAATACTGGCCCCAAATAGCTGAACATGTAGAGAAGTTATGCCAAAACAGCACCATCCTATGTCTTTGAACAACCATCAATCTACACTTGTTCTTTTCTCTTGTCAAACAAGTGAAAAAAAACAGGTTTAGTCTCAGTTTTATAAATTAACGTACCCTGAAATTGCTTTTGTCTCTGTGCAAGTTATAAAAAGTACACATTTTAACTGTAGATATGTACAAAGTTTTTCAATGAAATATATCAGATTGTTAATTAAAAATATGTAATATAGTAGTTAATTACAATTACTATAGAATTTTCACAGTGGAGCATATCTGAAAGCTAAATTCTTTTCCAGTAACCAAACAATTTGCCAAAAATTAAAATATTTAAAAATTAAAATCTTTGATGGACATTCAGCAACCAAAAGAAGCACACCAATTGGTAAGACAGTTGATTGCATGGTTAACAGAATTACATTCTTATTTATATTAATTAAAATATGCATTGTTCATTACTATTACTTCACCTCTGTGTTGGTTATACCCTCTATGAGCACACTATTTGAGTTACTCCATGTTTACACACACAACTCTTACTGAAAGACACAGAAAGAAGGTGAGGAGGGGTTTAAGGGACCCTTTGCCTTTACCAATGTGAAAACTGATGCTATAGTATGAGGCAAAGTTAAAAACAAGTCAGTAAAAGGATCAGGGCAATGCTAATTCAAGGAATGCCAGATTGAAGTAGCAAAGTGGCATCCAGAGCAGAGCCAGGTTTGCAGTTACATAGAAAGCAAGTCCGAGGTTGGGCATAATGACTCGTGCCTGTAATCCCAGCACTTTGGGAGGCAGAGGCAAGTGGATCACTTGAGGTCAGGAGTTCAAGACCAGCCTGGCCAATATGATGAAACCCCATCTCTACTAAGAATACAAAAAAAAAATAGTAGCCGGGAGTGGTGGTGCACGCCTGTAATACCAGCTACTCAGAAGACAGGAGAACTGCTTGAACCCAGGAGACAGACGTGGTAGTGAGCCAAGATCATGCCACTGTACTCCAGCCTGAGTGACAGAACAAGACTCTGTCTCAAAGATAAAAAAAGAGGAAAAGAAAAGAAAAGAAAAAAGAAAGCAAGTCCAAGAAAATCTGGATCAAAGATAGAAAGCAAGTTCTCAAACAATTGCACACAGAACTGAACACATATTTTTGACTCATTTTTATTAGATAGTCAGGTAACAATATAAATATGAGTTAGCCTAGTTCAAAGAAATTGCTAGAATGAACTCACCTGAGCTTTCTCCTGTTTGACTGATCTCTGGTTATTATAAAAATATCCCATATGACATGTGCTAATGTATCATGCTGTACAGAAAATGAAGTATCTAGAACTAGATAAAATATTCCAAAAATGACTTGATTGGTCTGTAGTCCAGTAGGATTAAACACATTTCTTTGTATTAATAAGAACTAACACATTCCCTAGGCTTGGCTCCATATGCCTTCCATCTACAGAACCATTTTCTGCCATTCTCTAATCCATAAAACTTTAAAAAATGAAAGTGTTTCTTTAATGTTTGATGCAAACTTGTTTGCTGCAAAACCTGATTTGAATCATAAGTTTCATAGACTTTATTTATCCCACTTTATATGAATATAGTCAGCTCTCACTATGAAGATATCAAGGTGCCTTGTAACCCACTGGAAATTCTTCAGTGTAAATACCATTTCACCTTTCTAAAACTGGAAACTTTTAAAATCTGAAACAGCTTTGGACCTTAGGGTTTCAGAAAGTGATTTGAATCTGTACTCACGCATTTAACTATCAAAATGAACACATGAGTTACATACTCTATTAGTCTGTTCTCACGCAGCTATGAAGAAATACCCGAGACTGGGTAATTTATAAAGGAAAGAGGTTTAATTGACTCACAGTTCCACATGACTGGGGAGGCCTCAGGATACTTATAAGCATCCAGAAGGGAAATCAAACACATCCTTCTTCACATGGCCACAGCAAGGAGAAGTGCAGAGCAAAGGGGCAGGAAGCCCCTTATGAAAAAAAAAAAAAAAAAAAAAAATCAGATCTCCTGAGAACTCAGCATCAGGAGAACAGCATGGAGGTAACTACCCCCATGATTCAATTACCTCCCATTGGGTTCCTCCCCAACATGTGGGGATTATGGGAAACACAATTTAAGAAGAGATTTGGGTGGGGACACAGCCAAACCATATCACATACCATGAGTGAGTTACATGTATATTGTGTGAGTTTCCTAAGGTCATCAAGCTAATTAACAAAGGAGCCAGGGTTTGAAACATTGCAATCTGGTTTCATAGTTCATTTTCCCGCTTCTCATATTTTATTAATTACCTAAAATGACACCATATAAGGGCCTCAATAACTGAGTGTGACACATTCTATCATTGAACATTATCTAGTGTCTTTTCTTCTTGAATACTGAAGTTCTTCATCTAGTCTGTAAAATTTGCATTTCTAATTTTCTTTAACTTTGTCCAACCATTTCTATTTCTTTAAGCTTTATTGAACATCTTAGGAAAAATATTTAAATATTTTATTAAAGAGTTCCAATACTTTTTGTTTATTTGTTTCAATTACCAAAGGTGATTTTTTAAAAAATATTGTTATACTTTAAGTTCTGGGGTACATGTGCAGAACGTGCAGTTTTGTTACACAAGTATACACGTGCCATGGTGGTGTGCTGCACCCATCAACCCGTCATCTACATTAGGTATTTCTCCTAATGCTATCCCTCTCCTAGCCCGCCCCCTCCCCCGCCGACAGACCCTGGTGTATGATGTTCCCCTTCCTGTGTCCATGTGTTCTCATTGTTCAACTCTCACTTATGAGTGAGGACATGCAGTGTTTGGTTTTCTGTCCTATTCTGGAATTTGTGAGATAAAAACAAAGCATTCTTGGTTGATTTTTTTTGTTCATGGTTGGTATGTTTTTTACAAAACATTTTAATCAGACATTGGAGAAATATAAAAAATAAGATGTTGGAGAATCTCTCTCTTTAGCAAAAAATGTAGAAAAATATCACCTATTCATCTTTATTTTTTAGTTTGTCTAAACATTAAAATTTTCCAATTCTCTCTTACTAGAGATAAACTCTTGACAGCAATGACATTGTAAAGTTTGAAACAGTTTTATGTTTGTAGTCTCATTTAAAGTCATATGTGATTGACAAATATACATGCATATATTCATATATATTATTTTAGTGCTGCCAGAAACTTAAATATCATGGTGTAAATAGCAGCAAAATAATTACTTAGTAAGCACTTCATCTTTTTCAGAGCTAATTTTAAAGTATATAACCCTCTATGGAATACAACTCAATTATGCATTGGTTTTACATGTATTCCATTAACTATTCTATTTTTTCTGTCAAGTTATTAAGTTTCTTTTTCAGAATAACTTCAGGCTAGAAATACACTTTTGTCTATTGCCTTTAGTAGATAATTTATATTCTTGTGATTTTTTACATTTGCATATTGTACATTTATAGCTACACTTACTAAAAAAAAAAAAAAGATTAGTTTGCTGGATAAGTTAACAAGCTTATGAAACTAGTGCATTGATTAAGAAATTTATTCACTTAATCAATAATTATTTATTAATTTTTCTACCATGTGCTGAGTACTCCATTAGCCCTAGGAATATACTAAGAAATTAGTACCAAATCGTCTCTGGAGTCATGAAGCTTATGGTCATTTTCCTATTTTATAAAAAGCACAGGAATAATACACAACCTTTTTACAATTTTTGTTTTTTCTTCCTAAAATAATGTTCTAATTTTTAAATCTTAGAGGTCTATGTTAATAGTGGCTTGCTAGAAGTGATGTAATTGGATAAATATGTTTTAAATTGTTATCTTTTTCTGAGGAATAATCATTTTATCATTATGCAACCTCCCTCTTTGTCTCTAACAGTATATATATATATATATATATATATATATATATATATATATATATAT
>NC_045455.1:50155750-50222720 GCF_002776525.5 Piliocolobus tephrosceles | reverse complement strand
TATATATATATATATATATATATATATATATATATATATATATATATATATATTTAAATTCTATTTTTATTTTTTGGACATTAATACGAACACATTTTTTAATAACATATTTTATTTTAGATTCAGGGGTACATGTGCTTGTTTATTTTGTGGGTATTACATATGTAATTGTTGGTGTTGGGCTTCTAGTGTGCCCATCACTCAAATATTAGACATTACATCCAGTGGGTAATTTTTCAACCCTCCCTCCTAGCCCTTCCCTCTTTGGAGTCTCCAGAGCCTATTTTCCCCACTTTTATGTCCATGTGTAACTCATAAAACTCTCACTTCTTATAACTTCTTATTGTAAGAACATACACTATTTCATTTTCTGCTTCTTTTAGTTCACCTAGGATGATGGCCTCCAACTCCATCCATGTTGCTGCAAAGGACAAGGACAAGATGTCATTTTTTGTATGGCTATATAGTATTCCATGGTATATATATATATATATATATATATATATATATATATATATATATATATATGATATATATATATCACATTTATATATATATATATATGTGATATATATATCACATTTTCTTTATCCAATCAACTGTTGGTAGACACTTAGGCTGGTTCCATGACTTTGCTATTGTAAAGAGTGCTGCAATAAACATATGAGTGGAGGTGTCCTTTTGATATAATGATTTATTTTCCTTTGAATTGATAATTAGTAGTGGCATTGAATCTACATATTGCTTTGAGTAGTGTGACAATTTTAAAAGTATTGATTCTTTCAATCCACAAGTATGGGATGTTTCTACATTTATTTGTGTCTTCTACCACTGTTTTCATCAGTGTTTTGTAGTTCTCCTTGTAGAAATATTTCACCTCCTTGTTTAAATATATTCCTAGGTGTTTTATTTTTATGTGTGTGGCTATTTTAAATGGGATTGAGTTCTTAATTTGGTTCTCAGCTTGAATGTTATTGGTACATAGAAATGCTACTAGTTTTCAGACATTGATTTTGTATTAGACTTTACTTAAGTTGCTAATCTCGTCTAGGAGTCTTATAGAGCAATCTTTAGGATGTCCTAGGTATATGCTCATATTGTCAGTGAGCAGAGATAATTTGACTTCCTATTTTTTCAATTTAGATGGCTTTTACTTCTTTCTCTTGTCTGATAGCTCTGGCTAGGACTTCCAATCAGAAGAAAAGTGGAGAGAGTTGGTATCCTTGTCTTCTTCCAGTGTGTAGGGGAAATGCTTTCAACTTTTACCCACCTTGTATGATGTTGGCTGTGGGTTTGTAATACATGGCTGTTATTATTTTGAGGTATGTTCCAATTCCCTAGTTTGTTAAGAATTTTTTCATAGAGAGATGTTAGATTTTGTTGAATTCTTTTTCTGCATCTGTTGAGGTGATCATATGTTTTTTGTTCTAAAATCAGTTTATATGGTGGTCCATGTTTTTAATTTGTATATGCTGAATCATCTTTAATCCCAAAAATATAGCCCACTTGATCATGGTGAATTCTCTTTTGATATGTTGTTGGATTCAGTTTGCTAGCATTTATTGAGAATTTTTGCATTTATGTTCATAAGGAATATTGGCCTATAGTTTTGTTTTTGTTTTTGTTTTTTTATTGTATGCTAGCCTGATATTGGTATCAAGATGATATTGGATTCATAGAATAAGTTAGGAAGGGATCCCTCCTCCTCAATTTTTTTGAATAATTTCAATAAGATTGGCATCAGCTGTTCTTTGTATGTCTAGTAAAATTGGGCTGTGAATCTGTCTTTTCTTGGGCTTTTTGTTGTTGTTGTTGGGAGACTTTTTAACTATTAATTCAATTTCACTGCTTCTTGTTGGTCTGTTCAGGGTTCTTTTTTCTTCCTGGTTCAGACTTGGAAGATTGCGTGTTTCTAAGAATTGATCCATTTCTCCTAGGCGTTTTTGTTTGTGTGCAAAGAGGTGTTCATAGTAGTCTCTGATAATATTTTGAATTTTTTCTCATGTTAGTTGTAATGTCACCTTTATCATTTCTGATGGTACTTATTTGAATCTTCTCTATTTTGTTCCTGGTTAGCCTAGCTCACAGTCTTTCAAATTTGTTCATCCTCCTGAAGAAAAAGTTTTTGTTTCATTAATCCTTTGTAGAATATATATATATATATATTTTTTTTTTGGTCTCAATCTCATTTAGGTCTGCTCTGATCTTTTTACAGTTCTTTTCTTCTAAAAACTTTAAGTTCAGTTTGTTCTTGTTTTTCTAGTTATTTGAGGTACAACACTAGGTTGTTAATTTGAGAGCTTTCTATGTCTTTGTTGTAAGCATTTAATGCTATAAACTTTCCTATTAGCATTGTTTTGGCAGTATTCCAGAGGTTTGAGTATATTGTATGTCTATTTTCATTATTTTAAATAACTTTTTCATTTCTGCCTTTATTTTATTGTTTATCCAAAAGTCATTCAGACGCAGTTGTTTCATTTCCATGTACTTTTATAGTTTTGGAAGTTCCTCTTGGTATTGATTTCCAATTTTATTTCACTGTGGTCCAAGAAGATACTCGGGAGGATTTCAATATTTTTTTTAATTATTGAGACTTGCCTTATGGCTGAGTATACATTTGATTTTAGAAAATGTTCCACACACAGATGAGAAGACTGTATATTGTGTCGTTGAGTAGAATATTTTATAGTTGTCTATTAGGTCCATTTGTTCTATAGTCTAGTTTAGTCTGTTTATAGACAATATAGTCTAGTTTGCTTGTTGCTTTTCTGCTTTGATGATGTTTAGTGATGTCAGTAGGGTCCTGATGTCCCCCACTATTATTGTATTGCTATCAGTCTATTTCCTTAGGTCTAGTAGAATTTGTTGTATGAATTTAGGTGTTCCAGTGTTGCATGCATGTATTTTTGGTATAGTTATATCTTCTTGTTGTGTTGAACCCCTTATCATTACATAATGCTATTCTTTATCTTTTTTTTTGTAGCTTCTGCTTGTTTAAACTCTTATTTAATATGAGAATGGCTACTTTTATTTTATTTTTCATTTGTGTGATATATCTTTTTCTGTCCTTTTATTTTGAGTCTGAATGTGTCTTTGGTCAGTAGTTGGGTCTCTTGTAGACAGAATATATTTGGATCTATTTTTTTATTCAATTTGCCACTCTTTCAAGTGGGATATTCAGGTCATTTAGGTTCAAGATTAATATTGATATGTGAGATTTTGTTTTCTACATAGTGTTGTTAGCTAGTCATTTTGGAGTTTTGATGCATAGTTGCTTTATAGGGTCTGTGAGTGAGGAGCAGTAGGGGCAGTGGTCACACAGTATGTAGTCTGCCTGCTCTTCAGTACCGTGGCTGTGGCATCTATTCTAATGATGTTCAAAAGTACTTTGTCTTCCTTCTTGGCAGGGCAGTGGCAGCTGGTGCTGGGATATTCAGGGATCAAAGGCCCATGGGGTTCCATGTGGGCTTGAGTGGTACCTGTACACAGACTCCAGGCAGTTCTCTCTGGAAGCCTGAGGAGGCTGGCGTGGGTTGGGGGGGTGGTCTCTCATGGTCAACACTGCAAAATTCTTTGACAGAAAAGTGAATCCCCAATGAATTCTCTCTTGTGCACCCTTTCTCTGCATTATGGAGTTCCCCCAGGCATTGCAGCTGTCTGGATGGGCAGCTGATTCACTGGGTTGTGTCTTTGTTGCTTCACTCCCCTTTGCTCTCCGTGGGTCTCATTTCTTCCCTGCTGAATCCCAGTGTGATCTCTTAGACAATCTACTTGCCAGGTTACTATTTACTTGCTGCTTTGTTTCCTCTCCTTGAGAGAGATGCACATTAGCTGCTTCTAGTCAGCCATCTTAAACTGGAACCCAACACATTTTCTTATGTTTAACATTTGCCTACTACATATTTTTCAATATTTTGTTTCTAACCTGATTGTGCCCTTATATTTAAATTGGATCTATTGTAAACCATTTTTTTCATTTTGTTTTTATCTGCTCAACCTCTATCTTTTGACTGGACTATTAGGTCTGCTTACATTTAATGTAATCCATGATATAGTTGGGTATAAATGTACTATTTTACATTTATTTACCATTTGATATTTATTTCCTTGTTCCTAATTAACTGAGTTAATTTGAATCCATTTTTCTTTTTGTCTTTCAATTGTTCACCAATTAATACACCTCTTTTGTATTATTATTATTATTGCTACTTTAAGAGTTAAAATATACATAGTTAAATTATCAGAGTCTACTTCAAATTAGTATTATACTACTTCACATAAAACAAAATAAGTTTAGGTATAATTTAATTGATCCTCATCACCTGTACTATCATTATTTATATTTTACTACTATTATGTTATAAAGCCAACTATGCATATTATATTTTATTTAAAATAGTCAATAATTTTCTAATAATTTCTGAGACTTTACAAAATATTTACTCATATATTCATCATTTTGAGTAATCTTTGTTCCTTTATGGAGATTTAGGCTTTTATCTGTGATTATTCCACTTTAGCTAGAAGAAATGTTCTACTCCTTGAAGTGAACATCTACTGGTGACAAAAATCTCAGCTTTTGTATATTGAAAATATCATTATTCTGCCTCTAGTTTTAGGGATATACTTTAAGTGGATCTAGAATTTCCATTTGACAGGGATTTTTCTTTTCCTATATTTTGAAAATGTAATTCCATCATGTTCTCTATTGTATTTTTTTGGAAGAGAAGGAAGTCATCTTTATTGTTGTATACTAAATATAATAGACATTAATTTCCTTCCTACTACTTTTTTTATTTTTATTTTTATTTTTTTAATTATACTTTAAGTTCTAGGGTACATGTGCATAACGTGCAGGTTTGTTACATATGTATACTTGTGCCATGTTGGTGTGCTGCGCCCATCAACTCGTCAGCACCCAGCAATTCATCATTTATATCATGTATAACTCCCCAATGCAATCCCTCCCCCCTACCCCCTCCCCATGATAGGCCCCAGTGTGTGATGTTCCCCTTGCCGAGTCCAAGTGATCTCACTGTTCAGTTCACACCTATGAGTGAGAACATGCGGTGTTTGGTTTTCATTTCTTGTGATAGTTTGCTAAGAATGATGGTTTCCAGCTGCATCCATGGCCCTACAAAGGACACAAACTCAACCTTTTTTATGGCTGCATAGTATTCCATGGTGTATATGTGCCACATTTTCTTAATCCAGTCTATAACAGATGGATATTTGGGTTGATTTCAAGTCTTTGCTATTGTGAATAGTGCCGCAATAAACTTACGTGTGCATGTGTCTTTGTAGTAGAATAATTTATAATCCTTTGGGTATATACCCAGTAGTGGGCTGGCTGGGTCATATGGGACATCTAGTTCTAAATCCTTGAGGAATTGCCATACTGTTTTCCATAATGGCTGAACTAGTTTACAATCCCACCAACAGTGTAAAAGTGTTCCTATTTCTCCACATCCTCTCCAACACCTGCTGTTTCCTGATTTTTTAATGATTGCCATTCTAACTGGTGTGAGACGGTATCTCATTGTGGTTTTGATTTGCATTTCTCTGATGGCGAGTGATGATGAGCATTTTTTCATGTGTCTGTTGGCTGTATGAATGTCTTCTTTTGAGAAATGTCTGTTCATATCCTTTCCCCACTTTTGGATGGGGTTGTTTGTTTTTTTCTTGTATATTTGTTTGAGTTCTTTGTAGATTCTGGATATTAGCCGTTTGTCAGATGAGTAGATTGCAAAAATTTTCTCCCATTCCGTAGGTTGCCTGTTCACTCTGATGGTAGTTTCTTTTGCTGTGCAGAAGCTCTTTAGTTTAATTAGATCCCATTTGTCAATTTTGGCTTTTGCTGCCATTGCTTTTGGTGTTTTAGACATGAAGTCCTTGCCCATGCCTATGTCCTGAATAGTACTACCTAGATTTTCTTCTAGGGTTTTTATGGTATTAGGTCTAACATTTAAGTCTCTAATCCATCTTCAATTAATCTTAGTATAAGGAGTAAGGAAAGGATCCAGTTTCATCTTTCTACTTATGGCTAGCCAATTTTCCCAGCACCATTTATTAAATAGGGAATCCTTTACCCCTTTCTTGTTTCTCTCAGGTTTGTCAAAGATCAGATGTCTGTAGATGTGTGGTATTATTTCTGAGGACTCTGTTCTGTTCCATTGGTCTATATCTCTGTTTTGGTACCAGTACCATGCTGTTATGGTTACTGTAGCCTTGCAGTATAGTTTGAAGTCAGGTAGCGTGACGCCTCCAGCTTTGTCCTTTTGACTTAGGATTGTCTTGGCAATGCGGGCTCTTTTTTGGTTCCATATGAAATTTAAAGCAGTTTTTTTCAATTCTGTGAAGAAACTCATCGGTAGCTTGATGGGGATGGCATTGAGTCAATAAATAACCTTGGGCAGTATGGCCATTTTCATGATATTGATTCTTCCTATCAATGAGCATGGTATGTTCTTCCATTTATTTGTGTCCTCTTTTATTTCACTGAGCAGTGGTTTGTAGTTCTCCTTGAAGAGGTCCTTTACATCCCTTGTAAGTTGGATTCCTAGGTATTTTATTCTCTTTGAAGCAATTGTGAATGGAAGTTCATTCCTGATTTGGCTCTCTGTTTGGCTGTTACTAATGTATAAGAATGCTTGTGATTTTTGCACATTAATTTTGTATCCTGAGACTTTGCTGAAGTTGCTTATCAGCTTAAGGAGATTTTGGGCTGAGACGATGGGGTTTTCTAAATATACAATCATGTCATCTGCAAACAGGGACAATTTAACTTCTTCTTTTCCTAACTGAATACCCTTGATTTCTTTCTCTTGCCTGATTGCCCTAGCCAGAACTTCCAACACTATGTTGAATAGGAGTGGTGAGAGAGGGCATCCCTGTCTTGTGCCAGTTTTCAAAGGGAATTTTTCCAGTTTTTGCCCATTCAGTATGATATTAGCTGTGGGTTTGTCATAAATAGCTCTTATTATTTTGAGATACGTTCCATCAATACCGAATTTATTGAGCGTTTTTAGCATGAAGCGATATTGAATTTTGTCAAAAGCCTTTTCTGCATCTATTGAGATAATCATGTGGTTCTTGTCTTTGGTTTTGTTGATATGCTGGATTACGTTGATTGATTTGCGAATGTTGAACCAGCCTTGCATCCCATGGATGAAGCCCACTTGATCATGGTGGATAAGCTTTTTGATGTGCTGCTGAATCCAGTTTGCCAGTATTTTATTGAGGATTTTTGCATCGATGTTCATCAGGGATATTGGTCTAAAATTCTCTTTTTTTGTTGTGTCTCTGCCAGCCTTTGGTATCAGGATGATGTTGGCCTCACAAAATGAGTTAGGGAGGATTCCCTCTTTTTCTATTTATTGGAGTAGTTTCAGAAGGAATGGTACCAGCTCCTCCTTGTACCTCTGGTAGAATTCAGCTGTGAATCCATCTGGTCTTGGACTTTTTTTGGTGGGTAGGCTATTAATTGTTGCCTCAATTTCAGAGCCTGCTATTGGTCTATTCAGGGATTCAACTTCTTCCTGGTTTAGTCTTGGGAGAGTGTAAGTGTCCAGGAAATTATCCATTTCTTCTAGATTTTCTAGTTGATTTGCGTAGAAGTGTTTATAGTTCTCTGATGGTAGTTTGTATTTCTGTGGGGTCGGTGGTGATATCCCCTTTATCATTTTTTAATGCGTCTATTTGATTCCTCTCTCTTTTCTTCTTTATTAGTCTTGCTAGTGATCTGTCAATTTTTTTGATCTTTTCAAAAAACCAACTCATGGATTCATTGATTTTTTGGAGGGTGTTTTGTGTCTCTATCTCCTTCAGTTCTGCTCTGATCTTAGTTATTTCTTGCCTTCTGCTAGCTTTTGAGTGTGTTTGCTCTTGCCTCTCTAGTTCTTTTAATTGTGATGTTAGAGTGTCAATTTTAGATCTTTCCTGCTTTCTCTTGTGGGCATTTAGTGCTATAAATTTCCCTCTACACACTGCTTTAAATGTGTCCCAGAGATTCTGGTATGTTGTATCTTTGTTCTCATTGGTTTCAAAGAACATCTTTATTTCTGCTTTCATTTTGTTATGTACCCAGTCGTCATTCAGGAGCAGGTTGTTCAGTTTCCATGTAATTGAGCGGTTTTGATTGAGTTTCTTAGTCCTGAGTTCTAGTTTCATTGCACTGTGGTCTGAGAAACAGTTTGTTATAATTTCTGTTCTTGTACATTTGCTGAGGAGTGCTTTACTTCCAATTATGTGGTCAATTTTGGAATAAGTGCGATGTGGTGCTGAGAAGAATGTATATTCTGTTGATTTGGGGTGGAGAGTTCTATAGATGTCTATTAGGTCCGCTTGGTGCAGAGATGAGTTCAATTCCTGGATATCCTTGTTAACCTTCTGTCTCGTTGATCTGTCTAATGTTGACAGTGGAGTGTTGAAGTCTCCCATTATTATTGTATGGGAGTCTAAGTCTCTTTGTAAGTCTCTAAGGACTTGCTTTATGAATCTGGGTTCTCCTGTATTGGGTGCATATATATTTAGTATACTTAGCTCTTCCTGTTGAATTGATCCCTTTACCATTATGTAATGGCCTTCTTTGTCTCTTTTGATCTTTGATGGTTTAAAGTCTGTTTTGTCAGAGACTAGGATTGCAACCTCTGCTTTTTTGTGTTCTCCATTTGCTTGGTAGATCTTCCTCCATCCCTTTATTTTGAGCCTATGTATGTCTCTGCATGTGAGATGGGTCTCCTGAATACAGCAGACTGATGGGTCTTGACTCTTTATCCGGTTTGCCAGTCTATGTCTTTTAATTGGAGCATTTAGTCCATTGACATTTAAGGTTAATATTGTTATGTGTGAACTTGATCCTGCCATTATGATATTAACTGGTTATTTTGCTCATTAGTTGATGCAGTTTCTTCCTAGCCTCAATGGTCTTTACATTTTGGCATGTTTTTGCAATGGCTGGTACCGGTTGTTCCTTTCCATGTTTAGGGCTTCCTTCAGGGTCTCTTGTAAGGCAGGCCTGGTGGTGATAAAATCTCTAAGCATTTGCTTATCTGTAAAGGATTTTATTTCTCTTTCACTGATGAAACTTAGTTTGGCTGGATATGAAATTCTGGGTTGAAAATTCTTTTCTTTAAGAACGTTGAATATTGGCCCCCACTCTCTTCTGGCTTGTAGAGTTTCTGCCGAGAGATCTGCTGTCAGTCTGATGGGCTTCCCTTTGTGGGTAACCCGAACTTTCTCTCTGGCTGCCCTTAAGATTTTTTCCTTCATTTCAACTTTGGTGAATCTGGCAATTATGTGTCTTGGAGTTGCTCTTCTGGAGGAGTATCTTTGTGGCGTTCTCTGTATTTCCTGAATTTGAATGTTGGCCTGCCCTACTAGTTTGGGGAAGTTCTCCTGGATGATATCCTGAAGAGTGTTTTCCAATTTGGTGCCATTTTCCCCCTCACTTTCAGGCACCCCAATCAGACGTAGATTTGGTCTTTTTACATAATCCCATACTTCTTGCAGGCTTTGTTCATTTCTTTTTCTTCTTTGTTCTTTTGGTTTCTCTTCTCGCTTCTTTTCATTCATTTGATCCTCAATCGCTGATACTCTTTCTTCCAGTTGATCGAGTCTATTACTGAAGTTTGTGCATTTGGCACGTATTTCTTGTGTCATGGTTTTCATCTCTGTCATTTCATTTATGAACTTCTCTGCATTAATTAGTCTAGCTGTCAATTCTTCCACTCTTTTTTCAAGATTTTTAGTTTCTTTGTGCTGGGTACATAATTCCTCCTTTAGCTCTGAGAAGTTTTATGGACTGAAGCCTTCTTCTCTCATTTCGTCAAAGTCATTCTCTGACCAGCTTTGATCCATTGCTGGCGATGAGCTGTGCTCCTTTGCAGGGGGAGATGTGCTCTTATTTTTTGAATTTCCAGCTTTTCTGCCCTGCTTCTTCCCCATCTTCGTGGTTTTATCTGCCTCTGGTCTTTGATGATGGTGACGTACTGATGGGGTTCTGGTATAGGTGTTCTTCCTGTTTGATAGTTTTCCTTCTAATAGTCAGGACCTTCAGCTGTAGGTCTGTTGGAGATTGCTTGAGGTCCACTCCAGCCCCTGTTTGCCTCAGTTGAAAATGCAGAAATCACCAGTCTTCTGTATCGCTCGCGCTGGGAGTTGGAGACTGGAGCTGTTCCTATTCGGCCATCTTGCTCTTTTCTCTTCCCTTTGGTTTTAGCAGTTTTACTATAAATGCCTATGTATGAATGTCTTGGATGTTCTGAACCTTTGGAACATATTTATTTATTTATTTATTTTTTATCAATTTGGAAAAAAAATAGCCATTTATATTATGTTAATTTCTGTACCTTACTCTTCCATCCTTTTCTAAAATTCTAATGATACATTTAATATATGTTAGATTGTCTGATTTCATCCCAGAGGACGTAGACTTTCTGTTAGTTTTAATTGTCTTTTTCTCTACATGTCTTTATTTTTGTAATTTTAAATATGAAATTTTCTCTTTGTCTTGTCTTCTTTTAAGTAGTATCAATGAATTTTTATTTAAGATATTGATGTTTTTAGCTATAAAGTTTTAGTTGTTCTTCTCCAATTTTGCTATTTTCTTGCCAAAATTTTCTATGTTTTCATTCACTTTGTTCATTTTTTTCTACAAATTTTTAAAATGTATTCATAAGACATATTTAATGCCCTTGTCTACAGACATCACCATACAGATTAATTGTGGTAAATGCTTGTATTGACTGTTCCTTCCCTTGATTATATATTTTATTTTTGTTTTTTCTCATATTTCATTTTGTTTTGTTTTATATATATGCAGGAAATTCTTATAAAGTATGTTATAAAAGATTTCATTTGTGTTATCTTTGTTTAAAGAGTATAGAGCTTTACTCTGGTAGGAACTTACTGCTGGGGGATTCTTTTATTTTAATTTTTTATAATTTGGGGTCTTGGTTAGAGGGAGTTACTTTGTTTTTTTTCCTTAGTTCCTGGGCACAGATGTAGCCTTTCTAAGATTTTGACTGAATTCCTGGGTTGTTCACCAATAGAAATCTTTCCAAACATATCTCTGAAGTTGCTGAAATCTATGCCTAACTCACAGCCCCAAGCAACTGTTTTTCACAAGGCTTATGGAATTGCACTCTGTGCTCGGGCTGTTTATTATTCACCAAAGACTCTGATATCCTGTCCTGCAAATTCCAACTGCCTTAACAAAGCTAAACTCCAATCTCAATTTACTCAACCAAGACTCTATTTTCTGATAAACAAGATACCTCTTTCTATTGAAATAGACTTGGTCATGATGATGGTACGGAAATTGGCCTCAGGCAGAAAGCTAAATAAATGTGATACTCAGCTTACATGCTTTCCTGCTTGCAGATATCACAGCCCTGTACTCTCCATTGCCCAGTGAATGCTTCCTATATTTTATCTAGTTTTATAGTTGTTTGCAGCAAGAGAGCAATTCCAATAGCAGCTGCTCTTTCATGGCAAGAAACTAAAAGTCTCTATTTAAATTTTAATTTCTCAGTGGAATTGGGTAATATCATTATTCCTGTTCAGTGGTTATCCAAGTATCAATTCTAACTGAAAATCAGTCTCAGAAATACATATTTGCATATTGCCAGTTATTCAACTAAGTTCTAGAACCAACAGAAAAAGATAGAAGCTATCTGTGATTTGTTGATATTTGTTAGGAAAGATACCCTAACATTATTCAAACACTGTATGCCTTTTATCACCCACCACTAGAAAAAGTGCTTACTGTTTTTAAGGCACTGGCTTTAGTCTATTGATAAAATATAAAATACTATTAAAATATTTAAAATAATATACATGATGAAACTAAAAATGTATTGTGTAAATAAGATATAAACAACTGAAAATCACTCAACTAGTTATACAAGACAACTATGAAGATGATGATAAAGACTAGTGATAAATGTACAAAAAAATTACGGAAAAAGTGCTGTGAAGAAAACGCTTTAAAGAGTAGAGAATATTTGTATTATATCATAAAAAAACAGCAATGAAAATAAATTCTGAATATGTCAAATAGGTGTGATTATTTGAGGTAAATACAGAAATAGAAAAGCCAATGATGTGATATTTCCACAGTGGATAGAGCTTTTATCTTTTTACAAACCAGAACTTCAAATTATGTAAATCAGTGATTCTTAAATTTTACATCTAGTTGGCATATTTACTATAGAACTCTGATTCCGGTACAGTGTAACAATAATTGTCTTGAAATTAATAACATGATCTCTCTAGTAATAAATACTATCCTTGAATAAGTGTTGTTTATTTAGCTAATTGATAATAGTTTGGCAAATATTTCTATTGAAATACTTCAAAATCTTCAATTATTTCTTTAAAGAGGTCATGTTATTTCTAGTTTCCTACTTCACCTAGTTCTTCACCTAGTTGTGAGAATAATATAGATGTAATATTTCACCTCCTTGGACATGTTAGTATGAAAAATTGAGATAATTGGATAATATGATATCTGAAGCCATTATCCATTTTGAAATATAAAAACTCTCACTGATTACATTTTAATCTTACTACTTGTCTTATATGTTGCAGTGTGCATTGCAAATAATTCAGTGATTTATGACTTATTGAGTGTCTACCATGTACTTCAATATGCTGGATAGAGAAAAATATAAAATATTTTCTTTTTCTAAAAGTTGACAAATTAGAAGAGACCAATAAGCAAATAGTCAGTTTGAACTACATGTGATATGTTAAAATAGAGATACAAATAAATCACACTGAGAAAAAGATTCACATAGAATTTCCTTGGCAAGATTTTGAAAATCTAGAAAAGTAAATATTCTTGTTTCCAGGTCTAAAATTTTCTTAGGAAAGTGATTTGAATTTGGGAAGGGTGTGGCAAAAATTTGTGTCATGAATACACTTACAATTTGCTATTACATAATATTTTGAGGATTACTTTCCTACATGTATAACTTTATTTTTTAATGTCCCTTTTCTCTACTATTTTTTTTCTTGTTCTTTCACTATTTCTTTTATTTTTCTTTGTTTTAGACCCCAAATTTTGGCAAAAGTAGTTGTTTTTGCTTTCAGTACTAGAAATCTTGCTAATATTTTTATGAAGATACTAAATGTATTCCAGTGAATTTTTAACTAGGTAAATATCTTTAACATTTTTATATAGTTGTATATTTGTCTTACAATGGCACAATATAGGAAAAAATTAAATTCTGTGTTTTGGAAACACTTTTTCTCAAGTGTATAAACAGATGAGAAATCACCATAGGACCCAATTAAATACTGCAATTTGTCATTGAGACAAACGGCCTTCAGGCTTCACTGTTGCAACAAGGAGTTTAACACATTTACAACTTAACAAATATTTGTATAAGCAAAATCCTGGCAGTATTTTTAGTAGAATTGCTTAAAATAACTAATAAAATCATTTTCATATCTGGAGGGTAAAACATAGAAAATGAGTAGATTTACTATTTTATGAAAGTTAAACTTCGGTTACTTCTTTATTATTATTTATTATTTGGTAACTAATAAATTATGAAAATCTAAAATATAATGAACTTGACATAATTTAGAAAAACTTTTTGATTACAATAGAAATATAATTTTCCATAATTTCTGTGGGTTTACTATCAGATATAAATAGATTGATTTAAATAAGCCAAAAATGTGATATTTGCACACATTAATTTCTAATTGACATACTTATATTTAGATTTTTATTTTAACAAAAATAATGTGAACAAACTCCTGGGAATTGCTCTTCAACTTTGTTCTTGAATAAATACATAAGTCAAATTCTTAGAAGACAGGCAGACATATCAGGCTTCACACTGCTTGGTGGCTTGCAGCATCTTTTGATATCAATATAGAAAAACAAAAGCCTTTAAAATTTTTGGTATTCAACAATGAAAAGCCTGAGTTCTCCAGGAAAAAAAAAAAAAAAAAAAAAAAAATTCTGTCCCAGAGCAGTCGAAGAGGCTAGATGAGGGAACCTGTTCAGAGAGTCATTTCCCATTGAGGGAAATTTTGATGAAATGGAGGGAGGAGATGAGAAGCATCTGGAGGATAAATTCTCTCTTAGAACTCCCCCTGGGTGAACTGTTTGGAGATGCAGGAGTTTCATACAGCTTTTCTGATGATGTCTAGCAAGACCGAAAAATCAGATGTGCTTCTTAAGAAGCACATAACTAAAATGGAAACAAAAGTGGAGTGGTTGTTAAATCAATTCTCTCATGACAATTTAGGCAACTTCCTCTATTTTCTATTTTCTTACATCCATATGATCTGCTTTCTCTTGCGGCTCTCATTTTAGAAACACCTCTTGGCAGTGTGCAATGACATTTTTGCTTGTTTTGAAACAACCAAAAACTCAGGTTGCTTAACTCCCTATCTCATCTAGTTCCTTAAATTATTCAGTATGTAGAACTTGGCAAAGGAAACATGAGAAAATGGTCCTGCTAAGTAGAAATCTGCTGATTTCTGTCCATTGAAATCCATTAGTCTTTGAAGTTAACTCTTCTTTAATGTGTCTTTATGTTAGAGTAAGTATGGTGATTCCATTTATGGATAGATACACATTATTCTGTTTCCAGAAATATTTTAGAAAAATAATGTATGCTTCAATCTAAATTGGCAACCAATACTGCATGGTATTCTGTCGTCCATTTTCAGAGACCTTGCAATATTTGAAGTTTGTTTTCTACTAAATTTAATTTCTTACTAATGTAGACCTTGTGTGTTAGACTCCTATCTGACTTCATATATGAATTTGAAACATTCATTATCACCATGACAGAATCAACCTTGTCAGCAAATTATTCCAAAAAAACAAATAATTATTCAGATTAATCACCTTCTCAAAAACTTTTGATAGTTTCATATCAGAGAAAAATTTCCTATAAACCAAAGTAGACTCAGTGATCCAAGACCCCCTAACGTCAGGTTTCAACTAATCTACAAAGACTTCATTAAACTCCATTAGACAAACAGTCTGGTCATATAGCTTTTTCAAAAACTAACATTTTAGTTTAATTAATTCCCATTCATGAATTTTTTGTTGCTTGTGTTTTAAGGTCTTGGTCATGATTTTTTTAAATTATTATTTTTGTTTTGCCTAGGCAAATGTCCCAAAGAGTTTTTCTAGGTTTTCTTCTGGTATTTTAGTAGTTTTAGGTCTTGCATGTGTTTAATCCATCTTGAGTGAATTTTTATATGGTAAGAAATAGGAATTCAGTTGGTTTTTTCTGCATATAGCAAGCAATCCAATTTTTCCCAACACCATTTATTGTAAAGGGTGTCCTTTCCCCAGTGTATGAGTTTGTCAACTTTGTTAGAGATCAGTTGGCTTCTGTACAGCAAAAGAAATAATCAACAGTGAACAGGCAACCTACAGAATGGGAGAAAATATTTACAAAGTATGCATCCTACATGGACTAATATTTACAATTTACAAGGAATTCACAAAATGCAATAAATAAATAAATAAATAATTCCATTAAAAATAGTCAAAGGACAGGAATAGACATTTTTCAGCAGAAGACGTACAAATGACCAAGAGACATATGAAAAAATTACTTAGTGTAACAAATCATCAGACAAATGCAAATTAAAAGCACAATGAGATACCATATTACACCAGTCAGAACAGTTACCACTAAAAAGACAAAAAATAACATATGTTGATGAGGATGTACAGAAACCAGAACATTTATACACTCTTAGTGGGACTGTAAACTAGTACCACCTCTATGGAAAATAATATGGAGGATTCTCAGAGAACTAAAACTAGAACTACCATTTGATCCAACAATCCCATTACTGAGTATCTACCCAAAGGAAAATAAATCATGATAGCAAAAGGATACCCGCACTTGTATGTTTATGGCAGCACTATTCACAAAAGAAAAGGTATGAAATCAACCTAACTGTTCATCAGCAGAAGATTGGATGAAGAAAATGTAGTATACATGCACTATGGAATACGATTAAGATATTAAAAAATGAAATCATGTCTTTTGCAGCAACATGGATGGGACTGGAGGTAATTATTTTATGTGAAACAATTCAGAAATAGAAAGGTAAATACCACATGCTCTCACTTATAAGTTGGAGCCAAATAATGTGTACACATAGACATAGAATGTGAAATGATAGATAATTGAAACTCAGAAGGACAGCGAGGATGGGAGAGGATGAGTGATGAGAAATTACCTAATGGGTACAATGTACAGTATTTGAGTGATGTATACACTAAAAGCCATAACTTCACCACTATGCAGTATATTCATGTAACAAAATTACACTTGCACCCCTTAAATTTATACAAATGAAAAACAAGAAACCTAAACATTTTACATAAACATTTTGTGACATTTTAAATTCAGTGAATTGTAGCTCTCCTATCTTTTTTATAATATACCTCGTTCTTTAAAATTTTACTAAAACCAAAAATAGTGTTAACTTTCCTTTTTTAATTCCACCCATGCCAAAATATTTTAAAACTATTTAAACATGAAGGAATATTTACAGTATTTTTCATAATTATAAGTAACTGTTACACAAATTATTTACCAGCCCTGAACCAGAGCCAATAGAAAATGAGACTGTGGAAGAAAGTTAAATGACCAGAAAAGATAGACAAAATATATTGAGAGTAAAAAGGAGCAGGTTATCAATAAGTATAGAGCGTATAATTATATATTTGCATGAAATAAATTCACAAAGGTTATCATCTGCAATTTATATTTTTTCATGTAATGAGAAAAAATATTAATGGAAACTTCCCTAAGAGAGAATCATTTTAGGTCATACTAAGAGAGAAACATTATAATAATTATTAGTTTTTTGGGAGGAGTAGAGGGATGCTGGTGGTCCATGCCTGTCTCTAAGCCATTCATTCATTAATCCACTCTTTGCCTAGTTCTGAATGAAAAGCAGAGAATATGGTGATGCACTATGCAGATATACGTCGGCCTGTTCATAAAAACAAAGCAATAAATACTTATCTTTTTTCCTAAGAATAACTTTAATTTTTTTTATTTCTAGAATTAGCATATAATAAAAAGATGTATTTGATATCTTCAAATTTAATGGATAGGCATGAAAATATCAACTGTTCTATCCTTCACTTTCCATGCTAGACTCAATGAAAAATGTTAGATGAAGAATAAACAGTCAGAAGTATTTCCGTGTCAATTTTTTTGGCAAAAATATTAGGTCATTTTGCATGAATGCTTACTGGAAATATACATAATTCTGTGGGAAAAAAATGATGATTTTTGTGCTTATGGTTCATACCTCAAGAACATAAACTAGTTATTCAATTAAGCTTGCCTACTCAAACAATATAAGCATGTTTACTAGACATTTTTTAATAAGTAAAAGTATTTGATGTCTTTTTTATGTGATCCAGATATGAAGATCAAATCCACACTCAAAAACACACAGTATGAGCTCAGAATCTTCACTGTAATTGGAAAATACATGGCCTGCTTGCCAAAAACTAAGGAGTCTCTGACTATGTGATGTAATTTAATGAGTGTTTAATCCCAGGTTTTACTACTTAGAAGCATCAAATCCCTTCATTAGTATAAATTTATTGTGAGTTACAGTCTCAGTTTTCTTATTTTTATTTTCCCAGTTCTTGCACAGAACTTGTCATGTAGCATTTAGCCTATACCGATTTGTTGATAGACTTCTCCTTAAGTGTTTTTAATGTGCATATGCATTTCAACTAGATTGAGTCATTATTGGCTAGAGGATCGATACTTGCACACTAATATACCCTCCCTAGTCAAGGGTACCAAGAAAAAGGGTAGCTAATTGTTCATGAAAATTTGAAGATATACAGAAAGGAAATTTCTAGGAGGTTGTATGTTGGCAGGCGGGCAGTACAACTAAGCAAAGCAGAAAGGACTGAGAACAAAATGAGCAGCTTTGATGCAGCAGGAAGATACTGAGTTTCTGGATTGAAGATGGGGAGTAAAATGAAAATTAGAATTGTGTTATGGAGTAATTGTGTCTGCCCAAAATTCATGTGTTAAATCCCAATCCCCCAATATGAACCTCTGTAAATATAGGGCTTTTACAGAAGTAATATAACTTAAATGAAGTCATAAGCTAGGGCCCTGATCCTATAGGGTGTGTGTCCTCATAAGAAAAGATAACAGAAAGTGTGGCTTGCTGTCTCTGCCATGTGAGGACACAGCAAGAAGGCAGCCATCTGCAACTCTGAAAGTGGACTCTCACTAGAATTCAACTATGCTGTCATCTTGGTCTCAAATTTCCAGCCTACAGAACTGTGAGAAAATAAATTTATGTTGTTTAAGTCACCCTGTTATGGTATCTTGTATGGCAGACTCAGCTAAAACAAAGTGTGAAACAAAGTAAAAGTGATATAAAGTTAAATATACCAGATTAAAAACATGTATTTGCCTCAAATTCCTTTCAATAAAATGGATGCATTTTCAAAAAGAGACAGACAGAGAGAGAGAGCGGGGGGGGGGGGGGGGGGAGAGAGAGAGAGAGAAAATGTTACAGCTAGATGCAGGACAGCATAAGTGCTGGCTACATATGAAAGGTGACACCCCAGGGAACAATGACAGAAACCAACAAGACATTGAAAGAGCTGTGAGAATCCTGGAGGAGGCTGTTTTGAAAAGGTGTGTGTACAAGGGAGGAAAAATGTGAGGGGGGTAGAAAGCAGCCCTGCCTTGTGTTGAGAGAATAAAAATAGGAAAGAACTTGGATTTTTTTCCTGCCTCCTCCCACTCTGCATAGGACCAATAATGCCAGCCTCCATACCAGCAGTGACACACATTTCTGGTGCAGGTTTTCTCTAGAGTAAAATCACAGTAACACAAAAACTATGGGTAGATGAGGACTTGAGAAAAACAGGTTTTTTTTGTTTTGTTTTGTTTTTGTTTTTTCTTTGAGACAAAGTCTCATTCTGTCGGCTGGAGTGCAGTGGCCTGATCTTGGCTCACTGCAACCCCCGCCTCCCGGGTTCAAGCAGTTCTCTTGCCTCAGCCTCCTGAGTAGCTAGGATTACAGGCACTCACCACCATGTCCAGCTAATTTTTGTATTTTTAGTAGACAGGGTTTCACCACATTGGCCAGACTGGTCTCAAACTCCTGGCCTCAGGTGATTCACTCGCCTCAGCCTTCCAAAGTGCCAGGATTACAGGTGTGAGCCATAGCACTCGGCAGAGAAAATCAGGTTTTGAAGGTACAATGCGCCTTGGACAGGTGTTTCCCCACCTCTTCCCTATACTCCTCTAAGCCTGGAGAACAAGAGGACAAAGTTCTCCTTTTCACTTTTGTATCTCTTTTTGCTTAGTTAGGGATGGCTTCCTGAGCTGAGGAGCTAAGACGGGATTAGCTATAGTTTTCTGGTGTTGTTGCTTTCTATGTTTCAGTGTACTCATTCCATATTCTATTATCCAGTGTACACTTACGAAAGGAGAAAGCATGTTATGGCACCAGGAAATTATTATAGGAGTGATACCTTGAACTATTGTGGAAAGAGCTGGGGAAAGAAATTCTCCAAGGAGGAATTGGAGAATCAATGAGTGACTGGCCTGGTCACCCTGAGCAGCAAAACACTGAAGTGGGACTACAAAAGAGGAAGTTGACACAGGGATATATGGAAACTGTTGACTCTGAGGCTCCTCAGCCATATGTGTAGTGATGGGCCCAGAGTTGTTGCCCAGCAAGACTAGCATTTTGGAAGAAGATGTGAGCACAAAGCTGAGAAGATCTGAGAGGAAAGGCACACTGGAACCGTTGGTTGGTTACGTCATGGCTGTCTCTCATTGCATCTCATTATAATGGCCTCCAGAGAGTGATAGTTGCTCTTTTGGTTCTGTAAATTCCTCTTTTGAATAATTCTAACCTAGAACCATAAAGAGCAGGGGGACTGGGGTATGTCAATTTGACCTACACAAACTGATGAAGCACAAACCACTCTGCTACATTTTGAGCTCATTGGAACTGACCCTGCTTAGTGCCTCATATTGTCGTTTGTGTATTTTCTGACTGAGGAGTAGACAATCACATAACAAGTGTGGGGAAAAGTCTCATAACTCAAAATAGCTGGGCATTGTGGCATTATTTCAAATGAGAGACAACCAACTGTTTGACTGATTTGATCATAGGTATAATTATTTCATTGAAGGAGTCGAAAGTTTCAAAGCAAGCCTAATAATAATGCAGAAAAGGATAAGAAAGATATAATAAAAAGCAAAGCATAAACATAAGCAAAATATTAAACGATAAAATACAATCATTGAATTGAAGACATGTTTGTTGGAATAAAGTGTGGAAAGGATGTATCTGAAGGATAAATTTGTATATTAGTAGGTAAATGGAAATGAAGCCATGTAAACAGCATGTTTGTTGCATCAGCACTGTAATATGTTCTAATATAATGGGGAAAGTGTAGAGAAATGTGTGTCTCAGACTTCATATTTCTTTTTTTTTAACTGTACATTGTTAAGGGATACAGAGTGAAATTTCATTATCTCTACACAATGTATGATGAGCAAATCAGGGTAATTAACATATCCATCACATCAAACATTTCTCATTTTTTTTGTGTTTAAGCATTTGAAATGTTCTCTTTTAGCTTTATTTAGTATTTATTTTCTTTGTTCCTGAATTATTTTGCTTAATATGATGTCATCCAGTTTCACCTATGTTGTTGCAAGTGACAGAATTTCATTCTTTTTAATGACTGAATAGTATTCCATTGTGTTTGTGTACCACATCTTCTAGCCATTCACCTGTTGATAGACATTTAGGTTAATTCTGTATCTTAACTATTGTGAATAGTGCTCCAATAAACTTTGGATAAATATCCAATAGTGGGACTGCTGGATCATGTGGTAGTTCTATTTTTGGTTTATGTAGAAACCTCCACACTCTTTTTAATAATGGCTGTACTAATAAACATTCCCATTTTTTTCACATCCTTTTCAGCATCTGTTTTTGTCTTTTTTATGATAGCCATTCTAACTGGGGTGAGATAATATTTCATAATGGTTTTAATTTGCATTTGCCTGATGATTAGTGCTGTTGAGAATTTTTTTAATATTTATTGGCCAGTTATATGTCTTATTTTGAGGAATCTTTATTCAGATCCTTTTCCCATTGTAATAGTATTATTATTATTTGCTCTTGAGTTGTTATTAATCTTTTGTTGGATGAATAGCTTGCAAGTATTATTTCCTATTCTCCATGTTGTCTCTTAAGTCTGTTGATTCTTTAGCTTTGCAAAAGCTTTTAGTGTAATATAGTCCTATTTGTCTATTTTGTTTGTAGTCTGTGACTTTGGAGTATTTCATATTTCATCTATCTGACCATTACCTGTGTTTTCACAAATTATTAGCAAATGTGATTTGTGAGTCTGATTTAGCAATCATGCAGTTTATATCTTATGATCCTTTAATTATTCTTTTATTTAAAAAATACACATATATAGGAAAACACATATGTAATATAAATAACACACAAATTTGTATCACATGTTTACATATAGATATGTATTACTTTGATGAACCCTATGCAACTGTCAACATAAGCAACAGTCAGGTGCTTTACACATGCAACTTGAAAGCCTTGAGATATTATTAGATGAGAAAAGCAAATTATAAACCCATATGTTTAGTACATACCAAATTTTGAGAATAAGGTGTATACGGATCTACTTAGGCAGGTAAGTATTACTATATATTTCTTCACTGAAAAAATTATGGAAGTGGAAATATTTTATTATAATGTCTAGTTATCCATGTGTCATGGGTTTTGGAAAAAACTATTTTCATTTTAAATACCTTAATATTATTTGGATTTTTATATATATTTTTATAGCTGAGAATAGTTGATGTATAAACAACAAAAAAGAACAAAAAATATATAAACCTCTGGATTTAAGAATCACAAGAACTGGGTTCAAGTTTTAGGTCTGTGTCTTTCAGAAATAGGTGTGAATTTAGGTGAGTTGCTGCTTCTATTTGAATATTCATGATAATTTTTTTCCTTAAACTTTTTGCTGAGGGTTAACATATATATGAAAGTGCCTTGCCCACTGCTGTGCAAATAACGTGTTAATATTCCAGAAATGCTCATTTCTTTAACAGATAAGGGGAGGAGGAGGAGGAATAATTCTTTTCTTTGGGGTATTTTTGCTTAAAGCCCTTGTGGGAGTCAGCAGCATTCCATGAAACAGATTTTAAGTAACAGCAAATTAGTACAGTGCTAAAGCTATAACTTTACTTGCCACCCACTATCAAATGTTATTTGTGGAATACCGTTGTATAAAGATTAGCAAGGGAGAATACAGATGGACACAGCAATTGATTTTACATGCTTCTCAAAAATGAAAACTACAGGTGGATCTCAAGCTGGCCTAACTTCATCCAAGATTTATCTTGCTTTTGGGCAGATTTGACTTGGTAAAGTGCATTGCCTGACTAAAGAGACTATTCCCTATTTTTCCCTCTCTGTCAGCAGCCTATTTGCTGGCATGTCAATCATCAATTTTGTCGTTGGAAGTGATCCCTACCAATGGGAATTAGGAAAGTAAATTCAATAGTGAAAATCAGCAAGTAAAATTCATCAATCAGTAGCTCTTACAAAGACAGATCACAATCATAGCAGCAAAAGCAGGGAGGTCATGTCCCTCAGGGCATTAGGAGTTTTATATAAAAATGTACTTGATGACTTTGCAATAGGGACACCCATTGTGCAAAGCCCAATGTGTGGCTCTCATTTTCAATTCAGATATTGTCAGTCTGAAGTCTTACAATATGATCACACTTACAACAGAAAGATATTCAAATCATGATGACTGATGAGGAACAAAACCAATTTATTACTAGATCTCTCTCCACACACTCTGAAGAATTCCTGAGGATGTTTACATTTGCTCATGAAACCATTTGTATTGCTGTGCTACAAAAGCAGAAACTCAGACATGAGCACTTGCAACCAGTGTTGTAAATGCTGCCCTCTGGAAGCCCACTGATGAGGCTGTGTCCACAGGAGCTTTGGTACCATTAGTAATATGGAGGTCAGCTTTAATGTTTAACCAAAATGAAAAAAGTAGCTGTGATAGCAACTCCAGCAGTCTCCTTTTATTTGATACTTCTGCAAACAGCAATGCAGTTTTTGCTAATGCACCCAAGTCTGGGTGACTCTACTTCGCCAAAGAGCTGATAAATCTTCAGTATTGAGCCCAGTTTGGGAAACTCCTGAGTACAGGCTTTAAGACCACAAAGAGGCCAAGTTACAGCAAATGCATCTTAGAATTTACACACAGCCATTTTCCCAAAGGCAGAGCACTGGTGTATAGGGGAAGAGGAGAAAACGGAGAAAAAGTGGACTGCGTATTATGCCCAGGATCTATTAACGCTTCAGATCTCAGTAAATTTGCAATGATTTTCTTACATTCAAAATGTCAGGAAGAAATTATCTTACTTCTTGCCAGTGGGTCTAAAACTCACATTCATGCTTTGAGGTGTATTCTCATAATAGTGAATAAGTCTCATGAGATCTGATGGTTTTAAAAAGAGCAGTTTCCCTGCACAAGCTCTCTTCTCTTGTCTGTCACCACGTGAGATGTAACTTTCACCTTCCACTATGACTGTGAGGCCTCCTCAGCTACATGGAACTGTAAGTCCAATAAACCTCTTTCTTTTGTAAATTGCCCAGTCCCAGCTATGCCTTTATCAGCAGCATGAAAATGGACTAATACAGTAAATTGGTACCAGTAGAGTGGAGTGCTGCTGAAAAGATACCTGAAAATGTGGAAGTGATTTTGGAACTGGGTAACAGGCAGAGGTTGGAACAGTTTGGAGGGCTCAGAAGAGGACAGGAAAATGTGGGAAAGTTTGGAACTTCCTAGAGACTTGTTGAATGGCTTTGCCCAAAATGCTGATAGTATATGGACAATAAAGTCCAGGCTGAGGTGGTCTCAGATGGAGACAAGGAACTTATTGAAAACTGGAGCAAAAGATGACTGTTAATTTTTAGCAAAGAGACTGGTGGCATTTTGCTTCTGCCTAGAGATTTGTGGCACTTTGAAATTGAGAGAGATGATTTAGAATATCTGGCAGAGGAAATTTCTAAGCAGTAAAGCATTCAAGAGGTAACTTGGGTGCTGTTAAAGACATTTGGCTTTAAAAGGGAAATAGGCATAAAAGTTTGGAAAATTAACGCCTGACAATGCAATAAAAAAGAAAATCCCATTTTCTGTGGAGAAATTAAAGCTGGCTGCAGGAATTTGCATAACTAAGGAGGAGCCTAATGTTAATCACAAAGACAATGGAAAAAAATGTCTCCAATGCATGTCAGAGACCTGTGAGGCAACCCCTCTCATCACATGCCTGGAGGTTTAGGAGGAAAAAATGGTTTCATGAGCTGGGCTCAGGGTCCTTGGGCTATGTGCAGTCTAGGCACTTGGTGCCCTGTGTCCTCGCTGCTCCAGCCAGGGTTGAAAGGGGCCAATGTAAAGTTTGGGTCATGGCTTCAGAGGGTGTAAGCCCCAAGCCTTGGCAACTTCCATGTGGTGTTGAACCTGTGGGTGCATAGGTTCAAGAATTGGGGTTTGGTAACCTCTGCGTAGATTTCAGAGGATGCATGGAAACACCAGGAATCCCAGGCAGAAGTTTGCTGCAAAAGTGGGGCTCTCTTGGAGAACCTCTGCTAGAGCAGTGCAAAAGGGAAATGTGGGGTCAGAGCCCCCACATACAGTCCCTACTGGGGCACTGTCTAATGGAGCTGTGAGAAGAGGGACACCATCCTCCAGACCCCAGAATGGTAGCTCCATTGACAGCTTGCACTGTGCACCTGGAAAAGCCACAGGCACTCAGCACCAGCCTGTGAAAGCAGTCAGGAGTGGGGGTATACCCTGCAAAGCCACAGGGACAGAGCTGCCTAAGACCATGGGAACTCACCTCTTGCATCAGTATGACCTAGGTATAAGACATGGAGTCAAAAGATATTATTTTGGAGCTATAAGATTTGACTTTCCTGCTAGGTTTTGTACTTGCATGGGACCTGTAGTCCCCTTGTTTTGGCCAATTTCTCCCATTTGGAATGGTTGCATTTACCCAATGCCTGTACTCCAATTGTATCTAGGAAGTAACTAACTTGCTTTTGATTTTGCAGGCTCATAGGCAGAAGGTACTTGCCTTGTCTCAGCTGAGATGTTGGATTGTGGACTTCTGAGTTAATGCTGAAATGACTTAAGACTTTGGAGGACTGTTGGGAAGTCATAATTGGTTTTGAAAAGTGAGGATGTGAGATTTGGGGGAGGGGTAGGGTTCGAATGATATGGTTTTGGCATGTCCTTACCCAAATCTCATCTGGAATTGTAACTCCTCCAATTCCCACGTGTCATGAGAGGGACTTAGTGGGAGGTAATTGAATCATGGGGGCTGATCTTTATCCTGCTATTCTCATGATGGTGAGTAAGTCTCATGAGATCTGCTGGTTTTAAAAAGAGAGCTTTCCTGCACAAGCTGTCTGTTTTTCTGCCACCATGTGAGGCATGCCTTTCACCTTCTACCATGATTGTGAGGCCTTCCCAGCCACATGGAACTGTAAGTTCAATAAGCCTATTTCTTTCATAAATTGCCCAGTCTTGGGTATGTCTTTATCAGAAGTATAATAACAAACTAATACAAGGTATAACTGCATGTCACCTTCCTCAAATTCACTGGTTTTCTATACAGTTGAATAGAAAAATTGTCATTACTGTAATTGCATACTACAACTGCCAAAAATAAAATTGTTTGATGGGACCACTGTTCTCATACTGACTCTACGTGGCCTGGGACAGCTCATCATCACCCCCTAAACCTACTCTAAAATTCCTCATTCTTCAGAATGTGAATTTCAAGAGGGAAGGCAGCATCTCTCTTCTAAGTTTCAAGTCAGTTTTCTCTGCCTCAGGAGAAACTATTTTCCAGTTTGATTTGCAGTAGAAGTATACATTAATTTCAAAGAAAAGCTACCATCCATGCATTAGTAGTTGTTTTTCCTACAGAAGCTCAATAGGTAATTGAAATAATGTCAGGAAACTTACCAAGGTGTTTAAGAGCCAGGATCCCTGGCCTATGTCTCAGTTCATTATTTATTCACTGTGTAACCTTGGGCAAGACACCTACCTTCTCTATGCCTTGATGTTTTAATCTGAGAACAAAAGGGATATCAACAGTATATCACAGGGCTGTTGTGAAGGTGTATTTAAGGTACAAAGAATAATGCCTGACCTATAGTAAATGTTCTATAGTTTATTTTTTACTCTGACATAGGTTTGTCTCACAAATCTGTTATAGTTAATTATATCTAGGGACACATTTTAACAGTAGCCACCATATGTATATCATATCACAAGAGGTGACAAAAAATGGAAGAGAGTGGACAGGTTCTGCAGAAAAAAGAAAATGAAAGAAAGTAGATAAGGACTTAAAACTGTACACCTCAAATAACCTTTGCTTAAATCCTGCACTTTTGGGATACTACAGACATTTTTCCTTCAAACACTGCTTAAATTCTCCAGCCTTTCAAGGATAGTGGTAAATTACAGCATTTTAAAAATAAAATCATTGCACTGTAAACATACTTATATTTTATGTTTATTTTGGGTTTTTTGTTGTTGTTATTGTTGGATGATGGCTATTGTAGTCTTTGAGACACAAACATATGTGATAGCTCAAGCCTTGCCAACTAAAGACCTCCAAAAATAACTCTCTGGCAGGGGACTTTCAGAGACTTTTACCTTTTCTTTTATATCAAGCAACTGTTCCCAATTATTCTTTTGTGCTGTCATTTATAAACAGTGAACGGCTATGAAGGAAGAGTTTTCAGCAAAGAAAAGCAGTAACATCCAACTCTTAGCTGCCACATTCTATTTTCTGATTCCCTTATTTGAGACAGTCATGAAAATGCCAGTATTTAAATTGTAAGACTTAGTGATGATATTTCGATAGGCTTCTGAAAAAGTTTATGTAGGTACTTCAGTTCAACTCTTTTATCAAATAATAAAAGTTCTTTATATTCATTGTACAAAATGTAAAATGCAAACGAGTAAATAGAATTACAAGTCATCTGCAATCCAATAACCAGACACAACCATTTAAAAAATATTGTGTGTGTATGCATACATGTGCCAGAGACAACCAATTTTCACACTTCACAATATATTTAGCACAATTAGACAGGCAGAATTCTTACATGCTATGTAAATACGAGACAAAGAAATTGGAATCATTCTAAAAACCAATGTTGGTATCACTTATTTGGCCTTCATTAATGCTATATCATAAGGACTTTTTCATATCTTTGGATATGCTTGTAGCATGATTTTTAAAGGCTGCAGAAATGTTTTTATATAAAAAACACTATCTTTTTGTTAACCTAAACTTTATTTATTTGTGTATGTATGTATTTATTTATTGAGATGAGTTCTCACTCTGTCACCCAGCCTGGAGTGCAGTGACACAATCATGGCTGACTGCAGCCTCGACTTCCTGGGCTCAAGTGAGTCTCTCATTTCAGCCTCCAGTATAGCTGGGACTATAGGCACATGCCACCGCACAGGGTAATTTTTTAAAAATTATTTGTAAAGATGAGGTCTTACTCTGTTTCCCAGGCTGATCTCAAACTCCTGGCCTCAAGCTATACACCTGCCTCAGCCTCCCAAAATGCTGGGATTACAGATGTGAGCCATTGTGCCCAGCCAAGATTATTCAATGTGTTTAACACTTATCTGTTGCTGAATATTATGTTGTTTCTATTATCTTTTAATTTTAATTAATACTTTGAAGAACTACCTAAAACATAAAACAGTTTTATTCTTGATGATTTTATTGATAAAGATACCAATTAAAAGAACAAATTTCCCTCCAAAAGGTTTCAACCAGTTTTTATTTGTACTAGAAATATGTATTAATTACTAGTTTTAGGCTTAGCTAGTTAGAAGGAGAAAAATATTATCCTATTGTTATTTTCATTTGCATTTATAAATTATTGATGAAAGTGAACATTTTTCCTGTTTTATTTCTTTGCCTTTTAAAAATTGGAATGCCATTTTACTTATGATTGGAAAATTGCTTCACACATTTTAATAAAATATACATTCAAAATATTTCTGCTAATCATATCTCTGTCAGTTTTATTTGTCATGGCTTTTAATTTATCAACTTTGAAATACCAGGTAAAACATTATTCACATTATTTGTGTGGGACATATTTACCAATGCATTTATAGTATATTTTATCATTTTGTTTTATATAAAATTTATTATTTGACTTCTTTAAACCTCTGGAATTTATTTGGGTGTATGTGATAAGGAAATATGTGAACTTAAAAATTCCCAAGTAACCTCTATTTCCCACACCACTGTATAACTCTCCCATTAGTAGGGCATATAATGAACTCAGTTTCAAGACTGAATATCTGTTTACCTACCTATTAAATTTTATGCGAACTAACTTTTTACATTATTCTATTTTATAATATATTTAAAAATCTTGTAGGAAAATTACATTTTTGTATTTTTCAAAGTATCTTTATTCTCACTGATTTAATGACAATAGCCACTACACTCAGATACCCCTACTACCTGTACTACAGTGCTTCCTATTACATTGAATTTAAAAATTATTTTGACAAGCTCTAATAAAAATCCCTGTGGAGAGGTGGTATATGTCTTGCTACATCTATAAATTAATTTGAGAAAATGTAAATGCTCACACTATTCTGTTTTTCTTCCATCTCTTAATTTATTAAAAGACACTTTTCATTTATTCAAACATATGGTGTATCTGTGGAGTGTATCTATTGAGTCATTGTGTTCCAGAGGCTACTCTTAAGTTTTGGGAATATAGAAGTGATAGAACAGATGAAAAACCCCTGCCTTCATATGGTTTATATTCTAAAGGGAACACAAAGACAATGAAAAACTAACAACTAAAAGTAGAACTTATATAAGAGCTTAGCTTTATGAAACCTATGTAAGAAAGCAAAAGAGGGAAGGAGGATAAAGATTATATGTGCCTGTGGGATGCTGAGGAAAGAGCTCCCTGAGAAAGGAATATCTTAGTAGGGACCTGATGCTGGGGACAGCTCTAGCCAGTCTAATATTTGAAGGAAGAGCACCCCAGGCAAAGGGACCCAATTAGTTGAAACTTTTTAATTTAATGTAACAGCCTTCCAGGTTTTTCTTATTTAGATGGACTCTAATCCTACCTTGCAGAGTTATTTTGATTTATTTTATATGTTCTGATATAAAAAATAATATAAATTCCTATAATTAGTATCATTAATATTATTGTACAATCTAGGTAATGCCATTTGTAGAACAGATATTGATTTTTTCTACTTCCTATTCAATTTTTATCGGTACTAAAACACTATTTAGACATCCATTGACATGTAAGCAAAAATAGAGGTCTTGTCTAGCACTCCCTACTCCCAGTTCAGGCACCTTACAAATAAAAACTTACTATTGTTGCCTATTTCTTCAGATGGTTCCATCCATATTTCTAAATACTATACTTAGGCTACCATTTAGTGAATTTTCAGTTTTAGATACTTAAGAACCTTCCCCCATCACCATCCTCAATACACACTTACTTCTGATAGTGTTCCCAATAAAATTATATTGTGACTTCTATTAAATCAATATTCTGTGATTACATTACTATAACTAAGGAAGTATTCAGATCTGTACAACTTAGTTATGATGTTTATTTTTTTTCTTGAATGACTTCTGATTTTGTTTTAACCAGTTAATAATTATCTTATTTATTTTCCTGTTCATTTTTTGCTAGGCAGATTCAGATGTTTTGACTTACTGATTTTTTGACTTAGCAGTGATACAAAAGCAATACACATTCAGTTTGTTCCTCAGCTTACAATGGGGCTACGTCTGGATAAACTCATCTAAGTTGAAAATACTCTTAAATCAAAGACATACTTTTGACCTACAGTATTTACAATGTACAGTGGGTTTATCAGAACATAGCCCCTTCAGGGAAGGGTTGTACTCATAAGTCAAGGAGCACCTGTACTCATTATGATTCCTTCTCTCCACGACTCTAACAAACCTTATAGTTCTTCTCAAGATCAACAGATTGAGAAATCTGTAATTTTGTTTTGTTTGGCTTTGTTTCATTGTTTTCTTTGGTGACATACCTCTGGGGCATATATCTGGAGGGCGAAATATGTTATATCTGGAGAATATGTTTAATATGTTATGTCCTCCAGATACACGTTAAATGGAGGATTGACAAAGTTGAAACCACATCCTAGAGACACCATCCTAGAATGTCCATCCTCCCGTTCCAACCTTGACTAGTGGATCTTGAGGACAACTACATCACTGTTTTTCTGGAATTTTCCTTCATCTTCATCCTGGGGATTTCCTTTACCTCCTACCTGTACTGGATTCTCTGTGTCCTTAATTTTATAACTCCTTCTTTCAAGGTTAATTCTATCTGGAAGAAACTCATCTTCCAGTAGCTCAGTGGTCAATAAACTACGAGCTTGCAGGCCAAATCTGGCTCACCATCTATTTTTGTAAAACTCACAAGTTAAGAATGACATTTACAGTTTTAAGTGGTTGGAGAAAGAGGAATATTTTATGACATATGATTGTTATATGAAATTCAAATTTAAGTGTTCACAAATAAAACTTACTTGGAACATAGGTATACCCGTTCCTTTATATTGTTTGTAGCTGCCTTTATACTACAAGGGCAGAACTGAGTGGTTGCAACAAAAACTTTATTGTCCACAAAGTCTGAAATATTTATTAACTGTGCTGTTACAGAAAAAGTTTGTTGACAGCTGTAACAACCCACAAAGTGTGGAGCATGACATGGAATAGTTCTGAAATTTTTGCATCTAAAAACGTCTTTATTCTACACTCATACCTAATTTTTAGTTTAGCTAATTATGAATTTCTAATTTGTAAGTCACATGTCCTCAAATATTCAAGATCTTCAGTGTTCAGGGCTGTTATTGAGAGGTCTAATAACATTTTAGCTCTCTCTCCTGGTATTTTTCCTCCTTATAAGTTATGTTGTTATGTTTTCTCAAGTGCTTTAGAATTTCCAAAATGATGAGTCTTACCGTGAATCTTCTTAATTTATTTTACTGAGATCTCAGTAATGTTGTGCTCATTTTTTTTTTTATTATTATTTTTAATCTGGTAATACATGTTCTTCAATTCTGGGAAGTTTCTTTGAAGCATTCCTCTGGTAATTTTCTCCCTTCCATTTTCTCAGTTTGCTCTTGCTGAAACTCTTTTTATTTAGAAATTGGGCCTTCCGGGCTGATCTTTTCTCTTTTGTCTCCTATTTTATATTTTATCTCCTGTTATTAATTCCTTTATATTTTAGTTGTCTCTGGGATGTTGTGTCAACCTTAATTGTCAATCCTCCATTTCATATAAATATACCTCCTGCAGGTATAACATTTAATCCTCCAGATATATACAAAGACACATACATGTGAATAAAAACAATATAAATATAAATATATGTATACAATATATATGATATACAGATAAGGTATATGCACATAAACATATATTGTATATATCACGTATATTAATATTCAATATTATTGATTTAATGATTACTTATTTTATTGCTTTTTCTTTTCTTTGTGTGGCTTTATTCTCTTACCACTCTAAGGATACAAATTATCTATGTTTTGAACTTTTGTGTACCTCTTGTATTTTATATATTTTTTGCCTTTTTTCCTCTTGAGTTGTGACCCCAGTTTATAACATGGATTTTTTAAAACATACTATTTTATTTAGTGATATGATGCTTATATTTTTATCTAGAATTTTCTAAGCTTTACCCGAAGTATAGTAGCTAAAATAAACAAAATATTTTATTATTTATTTAGTCACTGTGTATGTATGTCTGCAATCCGGAAGCAGCTTAGCCAGATGCCTCTGGCTCTGGGTTTATTAGGAGGCCGAAATCCAGGTATCACCTTTCCCCAAGGAAATCACCTGGGGATGCAATGATGGCAAAGCTCAAATGGAGAAGAAAGCTCAAATGGGGAATTCATTTCCCAGCTCTCTCATGTGGTTGTCAGTGGGACTCAGGGACTTCCTGGCTTTTGACTAAGAATAGCAGTTTCTCCCTTGCTGGGCTTCACCATAGGTTTGCATGTATTCTCCAGAGTGCAGGCTGAGGGAGGAGAGAAGCTGTTGGGGGTTGGGGACGAGAGGCCACAGTTTCTTGTAACCTAATCTCAGAGGTGATATTCTGTCTCTTTTGCTATATCATATTCATTAGAAGTGAGCCTCTAATCCTCTAATTCAGCCTACATTCAATAAGAGATTAAAAAGGGAATGAGGCTGGGCGTGGTGGCTCATGCCTGTAGTCTCAGCACTTTGGAAGGCCAAGGTGGGTGGATCAACTGAGGTCAGGAGTTCGAGACCAGTCTGACCAGCATTGTGAAACCTTGTCTCTACTAAAAAAGTTAGCTGGGCTGCTGGTGCCAGCCTGTAATTCCAGCTACTCTGGAGGCTGACGCAGGAGAATTGCTTGAACCTGGCAAGTGGAGATTGCAGTTAGCCCAGATGGCACCACTGTACTCCAACGTTGGTGACAAGAGAAAAACTCTTTCTAAAATAAAGGGGGGAGGGGGGAACGAATACCAGGAAATGGCAATAATAGAAGACCACATCAGACTGCCTACAAGAGAAACTTTGAGTTATACGTTATAGTTGCAACTGTTGTCCAGTAGTAATACAACACTTGTGCTTCTTAGAAATAAATAATAAATGTGATGATTTTCCATCTTTATCTGAACTATAAAACTTCTTGTTTGCAAATTACTTTTTTAATTAAATTTTTGAAACTTGTCTTCTTTTGACATATTTTAGTAAGTTATTCTTTAATTTTTTTTCCCAATTACTCTATAATTGTTTGCCTAATCAAGTTGTGTATTTATTTTTGAATTGACATCCATCCCCCAGGATACTGCCTGTCTTATTGAGATTTTAAAATTTATTCGTACTTATAAATACAAATAATTTTTATGTTATTACATCTAGCCCTCCCACAAGCATACCATAACTTCTCAGATTAGTAATTTAGCATGATTTTATGTCCCAGTATTGCCTAAGATTCATTTTATTAGCCTTTTGTTCATTTTAAATTATTCTTATGTATCCCTAATTTTATGACAATTATTTACTTTTGAATTACCCAATACTCGAGTAATTATATTGAGATTTCACTGTTTTTTAACCATACTTACATTTAAGAAAATAATTTAAAGCAGCTCTACTCTCACCACTTTATGTGAGCCCTTTTTAAACCAGTTTCCCAATTTTTGAATTCTTGATGTTAATTTATATTACAGAGGACTAAAATACATACTCAAATATGTTTTTAAGGAAGATAATCATGTAATATAGTTCTGAAACCTTATATGTTCCAGAATATCAATATGAAGCCTTAAATATCAATGAATTTTATATGAATGTAAAATTAGGAAATCAAGATTTTTGACATCAAAAGTTAGTTCTTTTTTCTCTTTTAGCATCTAGTGTTTCAGAGTCCTTAAGCCAATATAAAATGTATTCCGGGCCGGGCGCGGTGGCTTAAGCCTGTAATCCCAGCACTTTTGGAGGCCGAGACGGGCGGATCACGAGGTCAGGAGATCGAGACCATCCTGGCTAACACTGTGAAACCCCGTCTCTACTAAAAAAATACAAAAAACTAGCCGGGCGAGGTGGCGGGCGCCTGTAGTCCCGGCTACTCCGGAGGCTGAGGCAGGAGAATGGCGTAAACCTGGGAAGCGGAGCTTGCAGTGAGCTGAGATCCGGCCACTGCACTCCAGCCTGGGCGACAGAGCGAGACTCCTTCTCAAAAAAATAAATTAATTAAAAAATAAAATAAAATAAGATTAAAATTAAAAAATAAAATGTATTCCATAATATATAAAGGATTACATATGTAATCATGTAATTATATCTATATATTTACATGGATATAACATATGTTTATATAAATATAAATGTATTATATATAATATTGATTATAAATGAATATATAATATTATGTATAACATATACATTATAATCAATATTATAAATATCATATATAATATAAAGTATAAAATATACTTAAAATATAATCAAATACACTTTATTAAATATATAATTATAAATATATAGCTTTATATTTTATATTATAATGCTATGATGTATAATATAATATATAATATTATCACAGATAATATTAACTATAACATATATAATATATAATATATTAACTATAATGTTATATATAATATTTTGTGTAATGTATTAACTATACAAAGTTATACATCTTTCAGTTTATATATAGCACATAACCTTATATTAATTATATATAACATAATATATATTGATTATAACATATATAATACATATATAATGTTATATATGTCACATATTATGTTATATATTACACATTTTAATATTATAATATATAATGCTACATATTTATAATTACATATTATATACTTAATAATATTTATTTTATTTAGTAAAACTTTATATAATTTTTTAAATTTTTTCATTTTTTATTTTTAATTTTTTTGAAACAGAGTCTCACTTTGTCATTCAGGCTAGAGTGCAATTGTGTGGTGCCAGCTCACTGCAACCTCCACCTCCCAGGCTCAAGCAATTTTCCTGCCTCAGCCTCCCAAGTAGCTGAAATTACAGGCACCTGCCACTACACCTGGCTAACTTTTGTATTTGTAATATAGACAGGGTTTCACCATGTTGGCCAGGCTCTTCTCAAACTCCTGACCTCAAGTGATCCACCCACCTTGGCCTCCCGAAGTGATAGGATTACAGGCTTGAGCCACGGCACCGAGACTATTTATTTTATTTAAATAAAATAAATAAAATAATACATTTAATACAAATATATAATTATAAAAAATATACTATATATATTTTAATATATGTATATTTATATTTATATATAAATGAACTATATATATAAATCTACTTTTTTTTTTTTTTTTTTGAGACGGAGTCTTGCTGTGTCTCCTGGGCTGGAGTGCAGTGGCCGGATCTCAGCTCACTGCAAGCTCCGCCTCCCGGGTTCACGACATTCTCCTGCCTCAGCCTCCGGAGTAGCTGGGACTACAGGCACCCGCCACCTCGCCCGGCTAGTTTTTTGTATTTTTAGTAGAGACGGGGTTTCACTGTGTTAGCCAGGATGGTCTCGATCTCCTGACCTCATGATCAGCCCGTCTCGGCCTCCCAAAGTGCTGGGATTACAGGCTTGAGCCACCGCGCCCGGCCAAATCTACTTATTTTTTATAAATATGCTTAAATATTCATTTATATAAATATAAATATATTTCATATTTTATATATAATTACATATATTAATTTATATGTATATACATTTATGTAAATGTAAATATACAAATATAAAACATACATGCATATTTTTATACAAATATGTATTTTTAAATAGATAAATATATATATATATTTGTCTAATATAAATATGTATGAGAGTTCTCTAGAAGGGCAGAACTAATAGGATAGATTGTATATATGAAGGGGAATTTATTAAGGATCACAGGAGCAGAAGTTGAAGTTCCCCAAGAGGCCGTCTTCAAGCTGAAGATCAAGAAAGCCAGTTGAGTCCCAAAACTTCAAAAGTAGGGAAGCTAACAGTGCAGCCTTCAGTCTGTGGCTGAAGGCCAGAGAGCCCCTGACAAATCACTGGTATAAGTCCAAGAGTCCAAAGGCTGAAGAACTTGGAGTCTGATATTCGAGGGCAAGAAGCATCCAGCATGACAGGAAGATGATGGCCGGAAGACTCAGTAAGTCTACTTTATTCTAGTCTCCCTGCCCGTTGATTAGATGGTGCCCACCCACAATGAGGGTGGGTCTGCCTTCTCCCAGTCCACTGACTCAAATGTTAATCTACTTTGGCTACACTCTCACAGACTCACACAGGAACAATACTTTGCACCCTTCAATCAAGTTAGCTCTTAATATTAACCATCACAATATATATTTCTATTTACATATATGTGTATGTGTAAATATACATATTATATTTACATGCCACATATAATTCTTTACATATGTGACATGTATGTGTAATCCTTTACATACATGTATATGTTGATTGCTTATGCTTTGTGCTTATAATAAAAAATGTTTACCTCATTCACCTAGAGTGAGAATATGATTAATTATTCCTGATTCACAGTAAAATCATTTATTAGGGTTTTTTTAATTCCCAAAAATGTTCTTTACTTGAATCTTATGGGTATTGATTCTTGTCCTTTAAAAGTTTCTGGAACATGTAAATCGAGTTTCTACTCTCCGTCTCCCATTATTATCAAGTGCTCTCAGAATTGTAATCTTTTTTTCCTGTACTGTACTGTAAATCTCTTTTTCAAATTTGTATTTTATAATAATGATATTATGACCCAATAAATGACTTCATTTTTTCTGCCTCCATTGGAAATTTTTATTTTTAATTTGTGTTTTTAGATTCTTTATCATCTATTTCTAAATAAACTCATATTCTCTGTCAATCCTTTATTTTCTGGTAACATTCCGTTCCTGCTCTTAGGAACTAGGTCTTTTAAGAATAATAAACAATTGTGGTAAAATTTACAAATCTTTGTTATTCTTTTTTGAAAGGTGTATTTTTCCTTTGAGTTTTTACCATGGAATTGTCTTTTCTTAATTTTGCAAACTTTTTATATGCCAGAGATTGATTTTTATTGCTAATAAATCTTGAACAGAGAGAGTTATATTCAGGTATACCTTTTGTTAACTGAAACAAGTTATGGAGACTGCTCTTGAAGTGTTATTGCCCATGGAATTTCTGATTGAATTCTCTTAAACATATCTATATCTGGAAAGTCTATCTGCACATAGTTCTGTTGGCATAACCTGCAACATTTAGCAACAGTTAATACAGATTAAGTTTCTTATGCTCTAATCTCAAGCTGGTTCTGTGATAATTGGAAAAAGTGATAAAGAAAACAATGCATTTTATAGAAAATGCATTTCTCCTCTCAAAGCCTCCATTTCTATCAAAGCATCTTTTGTGAAATCTATACATCCTTGTAATATCTGGGGCCTGAGAAATTGTAACCAAACTGTTTGCATCATTTTATGTCTCCAAGGAAACAGAATGCTGTATGGCTAAACTTTCCCTTGGTCTATGTCTCATGAGTGATTTCAAACATGTGCAATCATATAAGCCAAAATATAGCTCATGTTCTGTCAACGGGTTGTTGACCAGTCTAAGTTTCCAATGTTCTGTTCTTTCTATGTCTTGATAAGTTCTTAGCATGAAAAGATTAAATCTGAAAGCTAAGAAACTGTTTTCAACTGAAATTCTAGGTTTAAATCTAAATGTCTCTGTTATACTTGATGTATAATAAAATTAATTATTTTTAATGTTATGCATTTGGAACCAATATTGATATTGTCCCAAAACAATAAAGTCTATTTCAGTGAAACTCTGCTTTTGTTTAATAGATCCTCTTCTGTATTATAGTTTAGAAGGTGCTTTGTTTTTTCTTAGCATAACAATTTCACCAATTTTCGTCCCACCAGGAATGGTAAACTGAATGCATCTGCATCAAAATAGTAAAACGTTGTTTGTGTTTTCTTTAAAACTGTGACACATTATTATTTTGTTTTATCAGTCCTCTACCCCAAATTTTAACAGTTAATTAGCACATCATGTTACTTGTGAAGAAGAAAATATACTTTAGAGTGGCAAGTGCCTTGGTCTCAAGTCAGCAGAAATGTGTACCATAGCTTCTGAAGATCGAAGGTAACAGATTAAAAAAAAAGTAAGTGATAGTAGTTTAGGATTTTGTTTCTGTTTTTTTTTAATTAATCAAAAGATGCACTTATAAAATATAATTTTTAAAAAGTGTTGTCTAAATTTAGTATTCAATCATATAGCACACCGTCATTATTATTATAACTATTATATTAACTCTTCTATATTCACATTGGTCAAATAATATAATGCCAGCAAAGTAAACTTTATGTTTTTAAAACCATACAAGTATGTTTGAAGCTATATTCATAATCTCTGACATTTTCAGTTTCCTATTAATATGCTTTAAACAAAGTGCATTATAAAGAAATTATAAAATAACTGACATCAAGGTCAAATTTAGTTATTTGGTAATATAAACTTATAGGCACAAAGTGCAGCTCCCTTGTCTTAAAATATACCTATGCCTGCAAGGTTCCTGCCAGTAACTTTCTACAGTTGAGGAAACTGCCCTGATTTGCACTGGCATTCAATAGCTTCCCCCAGGCAAATACCTGCAGACAATCATCTGTTGAAGCCTGTCAATAGGCACAGAACAGCCTTAGAACATCAGCTCTGTAAAAACAGTTATTCCCTTGACTGTTACTGGAAGGACATTAGAGAACACAGAAGAATATTAACTTTTATTATAAAGTTATTTTCATTCTAAAGACTTTTGCAAATTTATCATTGATTTTTAATATAAATTAGAAGACAAGTTAGTCTATATTTGCTAAATTCTAGGTTGGAACTTATACTCATTGGTGTATATGATTTGCTCAGTTCTAATAAACTAAACTCTATTTATTAAGCCCACAGCATTCACTGAGCACTTTGCTTAGTCCAGTGGATCTATACAATACAAACTTTTAATACAATACAAACTTTTATATGTAAAGTTTAAGAAGAATGAATTTGGACTCAGAAAAAAACTGCAGTAGTATCCTGTCTCTGGTTTTTAGCTCTATTCTGTTTGTTCAAATTGCGGACCATCCTTATCAATTAGATTCTTTACCTGTAAAGTGAAGTTACACTGTCCAGCGTTTTGAGTGGTTGTCGTGATTAAATGTTATAATCTATTTTAAAGTCTCAGCACAGTTGCCCTGTAATCATGCTAGAGAAGTCACTGAATGAATGCAAGCCATTACTACTATTGTACTATCAAAAATCTCTTTAGTATCAACTGTGAAGACAGTTATATAGCTGTTAGTTTTCTTCCTACCTGAGAGGTTCTTAAAATATTTTTTAAAAGATAATCCAGAGAACTGTATCTTAAGATATCCTTAGGAAAGTTAAAATAAATTACAGGTTTGGTCTGATATTCAGCAAGTATTTAAGAATATGTTCATGTATGATTCATTTGTATAGACAATATTCTCAGTGTTATTGAAACATTCATGACAAAGTATGTTTAAAGGCAGAATTAATTAAATGAGAGCAGAAGCTACTCAAATTTAAGTTGCTGAGATTAAGTTTTTCTTTTGAAACCAACCCAATAGTCCCATAGATAGATTTTTGGAATAAACGTAAACATTGACCCTTGTGTTCTTAAAACTTGAAACTTATATTTGTTTTATCTGAGCTTCTTCCTTAGGAAAGGCTCTTTGGGCCTCTCAAAACAAAAGACTCAAAAGAACTGAAACTCAAGAGATCATCACATCCAGACAATGAGATGCTGGACCCCTCATTCATCACGATGGCTTCCTTGCCCCCCCGGCTCCTGTTTCCATGTCTTCTCTGCTGTATAAACTCCTAGTTTTAGTCAGTCATGGAGATGGATTTGAGTCTGAGCTCCCACCTCCTTGGCTGCAGAATCTGATTAAAACCTTCCTTGGCAATACTTGTCATCTCAGTGATTGGTTTCTATGTGGTGAGCAGCAGGACCTAGATCAAACCCTTAGTGTTTTGGTAACACTTTACTGGAGAAAAAAATACTATTAAAAGGAAAAACAAAACTATAATTCTCATTAATTATATAAACCAGAAAAAAAAAAAAAAAGGAACTATAACATTGTAGCCACTCAGTGGGTTCTCCTTTGTCCCTGCCTACACAGAGCCAATTTACCAAGGCAATGGAATTGTAATAGAGAAAGAATTTAATTCATGCAGTACTGGCTGTACAAGACACTGGAGTTTTATCATTACTCAAATCAGTCTCCCTGAAAACTTGGGGATTGGGTTTTTAAGTATAATTTGGTGGGTAGGGGGTTGGAAAGTGCAGAGTTCTGATTGGTTGGGTGGAAATGAAATCACAGAGAGTTGAAGCTCTTCTCTTGCATTGTGTGAGTTCCTGGTTGGGGCCCACAAGACCAGGTGAGCCAGTTTACTGATCTGTGTAATACTGACTGATCCATCACTACGGGGTCTGCAAAATAGCTCAAGCACTAATCTTAGGTTTTACAATAGTGAATAGATTTTACATTAGTGAATAGGTTTTACAATAGCAAATTGGGGAGGTTAAGAACCTTTCAGCCTCCAGCTGCATAACTCCTAAACTATGTTCTCTAATCGTGTGATAAATTTGTCACCCTTGTAAAAGCAGTCTGATCCCCAGGCAAGAAAGGGGTTTGTTTTAGGGGAGGGCTGTTATCATCTTTGTTTCAAAGCTGAACTACAAACTAAGTTCCTCCCAAAGTTTCTTTAGCAGACTCCCAGAATGAACAAGGACTGTTTGGGGGTTAGAAGCAAGATGGACTTGGTTAGGTCAGATTCTTTTCACTGCAATAATTTTTGCAGTTATAATTTTGGCAAATGTGGTTTCAACATAGGAATTACAATTATTAAGGGTCATGAAATTGGCAGAATGTTGACACCAAAAACCAGTTTACATCATTGGTGAAGAACTAAAAGGCAAAAGTGTTACTCATTGGCTAAATAAGTTATTACTCCTGTATGGCTACTAAAAAGAGACTCAAAAATATTGTATGTTAGAAATTAACTGAAATACTAGATTAGGTCCAGTAAAATTCATAAAAACAAAAAGGACACTACATGATGTTTATATGTTAATTTCTTTACATTTAGTTTTAAGTGTTATTTCCTCCCAAATTTAAAACCTACACACATGCAATTTTTTTCAGTTAGAATTATATTAAGTAACAATTATTTATTGGAAATGTACAAAATAATTACTTTAACATGCATAAAAAATACTTTTTAAATACCCCTTGTATACAATGAAAGTAATGAGCCTAATCTACTGCAACATTAGAAAATTTCTACCTGTCAAAAGATTTCCATTAAGAAAGAAGGATTTCATGATAATTTAACCAACTTTGAGGAGACATAATTTACAAAACCATGCTTATTAGTTGCATGATTAAAATGTAATATTTTATAATATAATAGAAAACAATTATTTGTGAGATTTTTAGAAAATAAATAATGAATAATTAATATTTATTTTATTCTCAGAACTAAGTGGAAATAAGACACATAGGAGACCAACAAAAGGGATCAAGATGTCAGATTTGGTAAGCCGTTGATAAAGAGATTTAGAAGTGTGGTGTTAATAGTGGCTCCAATAGTGGTTTGAAAGCAGAATCAAGGATTAATCAAAGTGACTTCATCATCTCCATATCAGAGACCATTTATGATACTGTCCAAAGTGATTTGATAATTGCTGTGAATCAATGACGATGGAGTTTTTCCTGTTCTCCTTTCTGAATGGAAGTGTTCACAGAAATTATTCTATTCTTATTTCAGTGCTGAATGCTTGCTCTATGGAGGCAGGCAGACAATTTGATGGAGCTACACCTAACTTGATGTAGAGACCACAGTGTGTCACCAGAGATTCTGGCCTCCTGAGCTGGATGCAGGAACTGAGAGAACTTGGAGTTGTCTCCCATGGGGAGTGGGTAAGTATTTTCTGTCATGGTAATAATGTGATCAAGATATTTTTAATACTAGAATTGTGCCTAGTTTTGGACAGTGGACCATGGGTGGAGGAGGCAAGTGTTACTTCTGGGCAGGAACAATAAAAGCATCCTGCACAATGTTTCATACTGTCTCCTCCTGAGACAATCCTGGAACTCTCATGTTCAGATTGTAAAGGCACAAGATAGATACAGACAAGATTCTTGAATTCCCACATATAAAGTACTGTCCTAGCGAGGTTACTAACTTGCTGTGGGGTTTTCTTGAATGGAGGATGAATCTCTATTATGGTAACACCCTAACATTTGGGGAATTATTTTTTGGTTTTGTAGCTGTAATATTTATTTATCTAATATATCCATATATCTCCTATATAAAACAATATATTAGCTTTATATATATATATGTAATATATATACATGTGTATTTACATATATATGTAATATATATGTATATATTTTAAATGATATTTTAAAATATTTTAGTAAAACATGTTTTTTTGCCCAAATGATTCATTAATTTTAAGCATAAAATGAATAAATATGCTTCTATAATTAGTTGGCCATGTAATTTATCATCCAAGCAATGACATTTTTGAATGTGAAACAGTACACAATTAATAATTATGTTGGAACAACGAACGTAAACTGAAACTCTTCTGGGCAAATTAGGACATCTGGTCACCCCACCTAGAAGTTTTTAATTTCAAAGCTCTGGAAATTCTTGCCATTTCCCTCTCACTTTCTCCTCATGAAATACAAAACCAAATGAAACATGTTCCTTCCTCCTTTAAAATACATTCGATGAAAATATGGCGTCCATTTCACTATTGGAGCTTAGCTTGTTCATTGCTAAACCAGATAGCTCATCATTTGTTCAAACATCCTAAGAGCAAGCAGGTCATAGTGGAAGACTGTCACTAGTAACATGAAATGGAGGTGGATGAGCAAGAGTGTGTGAAGATTTCCACAAAGTAAAAAAAGTAATGAATAGTAACTTGACACACCCAAGATGAATCGTCACTTACTTTTCATGCAAAGAGCCAGTCATGTCTGAATACATAGTTCCTAAAGCTGAATTATTGTTAACCTTGAGAGAGATTTCATAGTGCATGTTTTATTGTTCTCATTTTATTTCTAATTTCAAATTGAGATCTTCTGCCAAGCAACTTTTCTTTCTCCTTCAATAATTACCTGAAATCCAAACTTCTATATGAAGTTGTCCATGATTAAGTCATTTAAAGAAATTAAACAGTCTTGAGCAATAATCAGTCAGAGCAGTTATCCATTTTAGATGAGTCATCTGAATAATAAATGTTAAAAAAATCCTCTTCAATAGCAGTTTTAGCCTGATTTTTTTCTATAATTGCCTTAATGCCTCAGCACAATTACTAAATGTCCACACACTTCTTTTACAGTTTTACTACCCAAATCAGTTGCTCTTGCTCGTCAGCTTCACAAATTAATATTATGTTAAATACACCAGAGTAGCTTATTTGAAAATAATGCTAAAGTAAATTTTTGCAAATGACTAGTAAATGTACCTTAAATGACATTTAGTAAGTTTAAGATTTCTCATAGTAGGGTAAGCTTGTATTTCTTAGTAAATTGCATTCTTTCCATGATATTGAAATTTATTAAGATCAACAGCAGCAGCGTTAATAATGATAATAATAACTACCCATTGATTTAACCCCAAATATGGGGTAGATGCTAGGTATTTTATGTACATTATTTCATATTCAAGTCTTAAAATAAGACTGTAAGCTACTTTTATCCCTATTTTAAACTTCAGACCTTATGAACAAATCCAGCATCTCATGGATGATTAGGCTTTTATGTATTTGCTTTCACAATTTCTAACTTATTGAAACAATAAACTCTATGAAGGCAGAGAAGATGCCTATGTCTGTTCTACTTGCTTTGCCCTGTCCCTATCACATTCAAGGACAATGAAGGAAAAGGTATCATACTTCAGAAAACTATGAAAAAATAAAAATGTATATAAAGGAACAGAGCTAACTCCAAAAATAGTTGTGTTTGTGTTAAGTTGGTAATAATTATTGTGTACTTCAGTTCTTTATCAATTTCTTGCTCATATTTCCTCATCTACAAAAGCATGGAATTATTACTCAAATTTTCCTTTCATTCCTGTATGAAAAAATTACATGTAAAATATAACATAAATTTAGAAATGAAGATGACAGTTTTATGGCAGATGCAAAAACTGATTACCAGCCATTAATTGACACTCTAATTTCCTGCTAATAGATTTCCAATTTTGTTCTATAACATTGTAACCCATTGCAGAGGATGTCTTCACTGAATGTAAGCCAATCTTGGCAAACGGGTTTCTTTTGCCAGATCTCTCCTTTCCCAGTCTCTCCTGTCACTGGGGGAGGTTCTGGGATATGTCTCTGGTCCGTTATGGGTTTTATCATTTGAGAAACATGCTTGATGCAATAGTAGCCTCCACATATACAAGAAGGCATGCTATACCAGAGGCTATGGAACAGAAAGGCTCACAGACCAAATTAAAGTGCCCCAATCATAGAGATTATAAAAATCAGAGTAAAATACAATGAGAAGAAAGGGGAAATAGTTGGGATAAGTTAACACAGAATAGGATGTAAGCAAGATGGAAGGACCATGTTACCTGAATCTTGAGTGCATGGAGTGTTCATACATCTTGCCTTTTTCTCTGCCACATCAGCTTTTCTTGTTGATTATGTAGTTATGATGACCAGAGCTGAGATTTTTAGCAACTGTGCCAATAGACAGAAGGTGTTCTGTGCCAGGAATATTTGATCCATTGCAGAGACACAGGGACACAAATCAAAATATAAGCTTGGCAAACATCTTGATGAACAGCTATGGGATGTATTTGTGTTTCTTTGGCAGAGAAAACATGGGACCAGAATGTGTGTTATCTATGCGGGGCCAAATAAGACCCCGTGAATATTAAGTGCCCAAATATTTTGAGACTCATATATTGAACCATGTGTATATTTGGTATATCATAAATATTTAGTACACAGGTGCCTCACAAACATTAAAATATCTCTGGTCCTTTCATCCCTGTATATCTGTGTTTGACACACACCTATCCCACTTATGAACTACTTATCTTATAGGTAACACATCCTATGAATTCTGCCAAAATCTAACAAACTCTTTGCTTACTGGTTACTTATCTATAATGAAACGACTTTAAATAGTTTTGCCTATGTTTTAAAACTACAAACTTAATTCATCGAAGAGAATTGGATATGCTCAAAAGGAAATGTGCATTTCAAATATAAAGAAAAAATGTTTGAAGGCATATGGAGAATTTATTTATTTTTTTAACTTATAGAAACCAGACTTCCTGTTTTCTGCCTGCTCACTTCCTTCCAGTTTGGAATGTTGGTATAAAAACATGTTTGTGGAGCTTTAAGATCCATCCTGCTTCTATGATGATAAAAAGCAAGTAAGAACAAGTTGCTGCAAGTTGTAAAAAAAAAAAAAAAAAAAAAAAGTGTCCTTGATGACATTTTTGAGGCACTGACTAAAACGTAGAATTCTTTACTTTAGATATTTTGTGACATAAGCAAAACTGCCCTAATTATCCATATCACTATTAGATTTTCTTTTGTTTTCACTGAAATATACCTAAATGATTTTAAGACCTATCACCAACTCTCAACATTCTATATCAGGGAAAGATATAACTCACAGAGTGTTTTGGGCTAAAAAGCGAAAGGTGTGAGAACGATGAAAAGGTATACTTTAAGACATGTCATATCAATTAATTAGCATACATAAGTTTTCAGAAAGTTCTAGCTTATTCTGTCCAAAACAAGAATCAAACACCCTCAGAGGAAACTAAGAAACTGTCTGTTCTTATGTTTAATATATAGGTGTGTCCGTTTGTGTACATGTATGCTCATGGCAATCTAAAACTATTCCTATTATTATTTTTGTCATATAATATGCATAATATAGTTGCATATTACATTATTTTTAATCATATTATATTTTACTATATAGTAATTTTTGTTTCCAACAAACAGATGATGTAAACTTTGTGCTCTATTACTTGGAGATATATTATATATATATATGTATAATACACACACATACATACATACAGTAACAATATCCAAATTACTTAATTTCATGTATGTCAATATCTATGTTGATACCTATAATTATATAAATTATATATAATGTGCATGTATATTTAAAGAACATTATACGTATATGTATACTTGTATGTGTTTTGATACACACTTATTCTTTGATATAAAAATACATATATGTTCATTTATATCCTATGGCAAGCTAAGACTGTAAGAATTTATTAATTTATTTTATATACATGATTGTGTAATAATAAAATAAATGAACAGTTTACCCTAAGGAAATATGTCTTTTTTTCATTCTCCTATAACCCGACAGAGTAGTAGATTTATCAGATACTCAAGGTAAGGGCATTAATAATTGTTATTTTGGGATCATCAATTAAATTTTAAAGTTAATGTAAGCATAATTACTAAAAAAAGGTAACAAATAATTTGGATAAAAATATACCTATAAAATTAAATTCAGAAACAATTATGAAAAAGCAATGTCAATTACCTGTAAATTGTATTAAGTATTTAGTATTTGTTATTTGTTACAAATAATGCTGTGTGATGCCTAAAAGGGACTTTTGAAACAGTCACAAATATTCCATAAATAACTGGCTATAACAGAATAATGTCACCTTTGGTAAAAGTCAAAGTGACCTTCCTAATTTTCAAATGTTCTTTCTAAAAATTAAACCAAGAACATAGTAGTATAGAATTATAGATATAGCTACATTTAATCTAGAATAGTTTAGTGGTAACATACATAGTTGGTTGAGATTTTAAAAGTTTGTGTTACAAGTATATGCATTAATAAATGGAAGTAGAAATTAAATAAAGGATAGTAAATTATAGGAGAAAATGTGCTCTGAGGAATGCATTAGTCAATAGTTGAATCATAGATTAGGAATATGAAATTTTGTGACCGAATCATGGCACCAGTTAAACATGGATCTGTATGTAGAGTTTCTTGTGTTTGGTTTCCTAGCAACACTCCTTTCTCTTCTTTATGTAACTGATGTTGCTTTTTAAGAGACACTTATCCGTCCATGGCAGGGCACCTGACCAGTGTAAGACCTGTAGCAATCCATCCCACACTAGGGGAGAGAGTAAAAGAGAAGCAATTAAAATGGCTCTGGAGGCAAATTCTCCAGATTTATATCCTGCTTTTGACACTCATTAGCAGTGTAATTTTGGGCAAGTAAGTTAACGTCTTTGAACCTCAATCTTGTTGTGTGGGAAGTGTAAGTGAGCTAATAAATAATAGGTATAGAAAAATATCCTTTTAAATAAGGGTTCAGTACATATAACTTTCTGTATAATGATAAACCTCCACAAAATCATTAACTTATTTAACTATCTCCCCAAAGCCAGACTAATTTAAATGATAAAAAGTATAAATACAAATTATTTCAGCTTCTGAGAAGGTGGATAAAACATAATTTTCCTTATTTCTCTTACTAAGTAAAACTAAAACCCTGGACATTATATATAAAACAAATAAAAGCAGACTTGAAACATAGAGAAGATGGCAGACCAGTGAGGGACGTTGGTGTCAGAGAAATATAACAATGGTGAATTTCATTCTTTTTTTTTACTTCATATACTCCAGAATGGACAATGAACAAGAGGGCAACACAGGATACCAACTGAAGCAAGCAAGCAAATAAACAAAAAACCCATTCTATTCAAATTCTGTTCTCTTGTGGAAAGAAGCAGCTTGAAAAGACAGAAGACTTTCAAACAAGAAGTCCTGTGTCGCCACCAATGACACAGAGAAAAATCTGTGACCTCATTCTCATTCACAAAAGCCTAATGGAAAGTTTATAATTCCAACCATGATAGGCTGTAAGGAGGTACTCCAACATATCTAGGGTAGTACCAAAGAATGCTGAGTAGAGAATTAAGAAATATTCATCCAATCCAGATGGTAATATGCTCCCTCCACATTTCACAAGGTATGATGGAGACTGCATGCAAAAGCTGGACCTATCAGTAAGGAGGTATTCCTTTCCATATGCGCGGATGTGATGTCAGGAGAGGCCAGTTATACAAGTAGGACTTTCAACATCACCCAGCATTAACTAGGCCATATTCTTCCCACGGTGTCACTGGTGGCCACATGGAGAGCACTAATGGGATCCTCTTATCCCAAATAACCCAAGCGGTATTAGGAGAAGCTTAATGCAGGCAGGACTCTCACCCCACTCAGAAGTAATTAGGATACTTATCCCAACTGTCAACAGAGGCCGAATGATGAACCTGAAATTCTACCCCTACTTCACAATAATGAGGTGGTGCCATATGAAGTTGGTTAAGACAAAGTGTTTAAGTAAGATCAAGAGTCTCATAATATACAACAATGTAAATGGATTTAACCCAATGAATTCTACTCTTAAAATCAAAACACACATATACAATATGTGTGTATACATATAATTTACCATTTTAACCATTTATATGGTGTGTATATATATATACATGGTTTTATATATACATACATATATACACATCTATACATATGTATACACGCACATATATATATATATATATATATATATACCCTCAATTATAAAAAACAGATGATCAAAATAACATATGAAGCAAAAACCCAAAATGTTAAGATGTTTATTCTCAGTGGTAAGTGCTGTTTTATTCTTTTACTCTCTATGTCTTCCTGTATAGTAACGAATATATTTACAAACTTTTTAATTCTTATAACACAAATAAAATGTTCAGGTTTCAATTAAAGATCACTCATCATAGAAAGAATATGAAAGAAAATGGATGGAAAAATGTATGACAGTGATGTGAGAATTATCTGACAAAGATTTTAAAGTAAATATCATAAAAATGTTTCAATAAGAAATTATGACTAGGCTTAAAATCAACGAAAAAAATTAGGAGCCTGAACAAAGAAGATATAAAGAAAAATCAAATGTAAGTTTTAGGACTGAAAAATACTATAACTGAAATGCAGAGCTTGATGACGGGGATTAACAGAAGATAAGTGGGCTGAAAAGACACAGCCAGCAAACTTGAAGCTGGAAAAATATAAATTACTCAATCTGAGCAGAAGTAAGTAAAAGAGAAAAGAAAGGACAGAGCCTCAGGGATCTGTGGGACTAAACCAAAAGATCTGACATCCATACCGCCACTGTCCATGAAAAAGAGAAGAAGAGCAGACCTAAGACATCTTTGAGATATAATGGCTGAAAAACCCCAATTATTTTGACAAAAGACACATATTTACAGATTCAAGAATTTGAGCAAATCTCATACAAAATAAATACAAAGAAATACACACCAATACATGATAGTCAGAGTTTAGAAACTTAATATTTTTGGAATCTATGAGTAAGAAACAACACTTATATAGGGGAAAAATAATTTGAATGACAGGGGATTTCTTATCAGAAATCGTGGAGCTCAAAAGGAAATGGGACATTTTTCAACTACCACAAGAAAGGAACGAGAATTCTATACACACCAAAAATATTCATGAATAAAGAAAAATCAAAACCAAACATTCTCAGATGAAGGAAAACTAGGGAAATTTAAAACAGCAGAGTAACCCTAAAATAATGCCTAAATGATGTTATCCCACTAGACAGGTTGTGAAAAAAAGAATATTGGAACTACAGGAAAGAGATAAAAACACAGAAAGTAATAATATGAATAAATGCAGTAGAATTGTTTTCTATTTTAGAGTAATCTAGATGTTTAACATGTGAAACAAACAAATTATACTGAGATGATTTTAAATGTAAGTAGAGGAAATATTTAAGGGATTTATATTGTAAAAGGCATATAAAGAGGAGTAGGGGCTTTCATCACAGTTGCAGTTGAGACACCAGGACTTTGAAGTGCTGTCATGGCATCTTGGGCAGTTAACTATTTTTCTTGTTACTGTTATTGTTGTTACTATTTCTGGATAAACTGTGACCTGATACTGTGGTCTGGTGAAAACGTAAGCCTGACCACTGACCACGGAGCACTAGATAATCTTAGCAGCTAGTCCTACAACAATAGGTGATTCCAACAGCTGTCTCCTACACCTAGCCACAAAATCATGCATGTCTGAAAGCCTTCCATCATTAAAGAGAGATCGCCTACATGGAAACAGATCTAAACTGATCCTACATGTGTTTACACACAGATTTAGAGTGTTTGTTTTCACCAGGCTGATATTTTCATTAAATAACCTACTATGAGTTAACCGAGGATGAAAAAATTGATCCTGATTTACAGATGGCTATTTATTGTATGCCAATATTGGCTGAAATTGACATCTGTGCCACCATATTTCTTTCTTTCTTTTTTTTTTTTTTTCTTTTTTTTTTAAGAGGGAGTTTCTCTTCTGTTGCCCAGGCTGGAGTGCAATGGAATGATCGTGGCTCGTGGGAACTTCTGCCTCCTGGGTTCAAGCGATTCTCCTGCCTCAGCCTCCCGAGTAGCTGGAATTATAGGCTCCCGCCACCACACCCAGCTAATTTGGTATTTTAAGTGGAGACAGAGTTTCACCATGTTGGTCAGGCTGGTCTCGAACTCCTGACCTCAGGTGATCTGCCCACCTCAGCCTCCCAAAGTGCTGGGATTACAGGTGTGAACCACTGTGCCCGGCCTACCGTGTTTCTTAAAACAAGTTTTCAGATCAGTAATGGAGCCAGAAAAGCAAACAGATAAACAAAAACTCCCAGTTGATAGATTTGTATTACCCATTTATCTTCAAGGAGGAATGGCCTATAGGGAGAATATATATAAAATCTGGGGAAAAGGCCAATGAGTTGAATGATTAGAGGCTTCAAAGAGATTTTGTAGAAATTCCGATTTTTGTTTTTGGTTTTGTTTTTTTAGTAGGGATGGGGTTTCACCATGTGCCCCAGGCTAGTCTCGAACTCCTAGGCTCAAGTAATTTGCCTACCTCGGCCTCCCAAAGTGCTGAGATTACAAACTATATTCAGGGTATACAGGACATCTTCACAGCATTTCCATAGTTTTTATAGGCTCACCTGTAATCTCAGCACTTCGGGAGGCTGAGGAAGGCAGATCACTTGAGCCTAATTACCTAGAAATATGAGCACTAAATGTGTGCTTACCAGATAATATCACCGGAAAAGTCATTTTCAAAGTCAGGCAGGAAGAAGAGTTTTTTGTGTGTGGATTTTAGTTATTTTACAGCAGGCTGTCCAGAGCTTGTTCAATGGCATCATGAATAGAGTAGTGGCTATAGCATCAATTTTAAAGACAGTAATGGTTAGCTCTTTGCAGTCAATTTATTGAAGCTGACATGCATTGCTGAATGTCCAGTTTACCAACAGGAATTAACCTAACCTGAGAAGATCAGCCAGCTTTGTTGTAGCAAGTTGTTACTTTGAACAATTCTGTCATAGTTGGGGTAGCAAATTGTTTTTTTCTAGAGTAGTCATGTATTACACGTTTAATTTGCTTTCCCTGCCTATACATCCTCTGAAAACACCAATATCCCTTATTAAGTAAACAATTACATACAAAAGCGTTTCCCACACAAAATTTTTTGTGTCCAAGCAGCTTTATTTCAGAATTTAAAATAAATTAAAATAATAAAAAAAATTCCTACCTTTAAGTTATTATCTGTTTATTTCATTCTCTGAATCAAGCCAGAAACACAATAAGCTGGGAAGTGTCTTGGAAATCAAGCCTGCAAGATCAACCCCACTTGATATAAGAGTTTTTGAAGGACAAGATTTTATAGCAAGCAAACCCAGGGTTGTCACAATGACCCACTCCCAAATCATTTGCATTCTGTTCTCCTGAGTCACAGCTGTGTTGCTCTAAGACATTTTAGTATTGAAATAAATGTCTTTCACCAGAAATACCAAAACATAATTTCATAGTTTCATTGAATGGCAAGCTTAAGCTGACACGTGGAAAATTCAGACATTTCATAGAGTTAAAGTAGGTATATTTTTAAAGAGCATAAGTGTTAGCTAAAGTAACTGTCAAGAGTAATAGCGATACTTCTTTTATTCTTTGGGGTTTTTCATTACTGCCTTCGAATCAGTGAGTTTCCTAATCATCTTTCCACTGAATCGACTTTTGCTAAAGTTAGTATAATTCAGTTTCTGTTGGTTGCCATTAAAAATTTTTAACATACAGAGAGGAAGTATGCACAGGCTATTTCAATATCCCTTTCCTATTTTTTAAAGTATTTATGAGAATATATTCATATACGCTTATCTAAGTTCAAAAAATTACAGAACACCAATGAAACAGAATCGACTATCAGCTTCCTGGGAACATAGGTGCAAAAGCATATACACAGACAACAGTAAAACTGAGAAGAGTCCTTGCAAAGGAATGTCAAATTCTTTTCTTGGCCAACATGTTGTGATAGGCTTTGTAATCTAAGTATATTATCCTTTGCATCATTCAAATTCTAAGTACTTTTAGAAATTCTTTAAGCTGCCTATTACTTTCCTTAAAGTTTAGCTTAAGAAAATTTTGTTTGCAACCAAAAACAGTGACCAATATGCTATTTTGTTAAAGAAATGGTTGTGTGTGTGGCAGTGAGGGGGGGGTGCAGGCAGGGGGAGAGGAGAACAAACTGAAAGAAATGAGAAATTTAAGTGTACTCCTGACATCCCGACACAGAGTTTGAAGGCAATGATGATTTGGTTACCATCATTTGAAAAAAGCACTGGTAATTTCTGGCACACAGTGGTGGAACATTATTTAAATTATTAACCATGGCTATTTGGAATAAAAAGCCCATCAAAGCAAAACTTCAAGTGGCTGTTGCAATGCGTGTATTTTGAAAGACTGCAATGTGAGCTAGCTGCTTCTAAATTTGATGGAGAGCTTAAAGAAAATTACTTAATTAAGTTGTTGAATAAAAGCACGGTCAGAGAACCACAAGATTTTTTTAATGTAGCAGTATCGTTCAAGTAGGTAAATATCAGCTGTAAAGCCTGAACACGATGGTGGTACTGAACTATAAGGTACATTCAGAGCATTTTCATCATTTTTTTGTATAAAAACTGAGACATTGTTTCAGAAGAGTGGGAAATTAAGAAGTGTACTAGAGGTATTTAATCTCTAAATACCCCAAATGCGCGAACTTCACTGAGACTCCCTTCCTAGTGAAAACAACCCTTTTCCCAACATTGAATGATTATTTTGCTGAAAACTGTGTAGTAACCACACCTGAGGACATTTAGTTATTTCACAAAGGGATGTCAATCTTCCTCACGTCCAACTTCATACCACTCTACATTGCCTCCAGACGCCACCTGGGTGCACATTTGAATTATCTGGGAATTTTAAAATATCCTGCTGCCTTGACCAATTAAATCAGATCCTGAGTGGGGGCCCAAGCATCTGTCTCTTTTCAAAGTTTTCCCCAGGGGTAGGCTTGCTTGACCCCTCAAATGTGTATGATCTATATGTGTACACACACACACACACACACACTTTTTTTTTCTTATTTGTATTGTCAAAAGCATGAAGATGTGTAGGAATATGTCATATGGGTATGATTAGATGCAGATGAATTCACTGATATGGGCGTACTTATTAGTAGTTCTGGATTTCATGTATTAGCTAAATCATTTGGAAATCGTTTTAACTGTTTGTTAAAATGCCTGTTCTATATAAAAAAGATAAAGATGAAAAAGCTTGCCATTAAAATGGTCTTGTCAATTTTATTGTTTTTGGTGGTATTTTGAATTTACAGTGGTCAAGAAAGTAGTGCTTAGGTACCAAAAGCACTGTTAGCAGCATAGTAAGTTATTTGGGACAGTTGGTTGCAGAGATCTTTGGTAGGAGCTAATTGATCATAGAATCTCTAGAACAAAAAACATGGGTATTCTACTAATAATTGATTTTAATTAAAAAAACTTCTAGGACAGAAAATAAAAGCCTTCTATGACCCATATCAACACTGAGTCATGGATCTACCCAGCAGCAATATTTGAGTCAAGTCAGTACAAATACAAAGAGTATACTGAATGAAGTTAAGACAGAAGTGTCTTGAAGAATTTCCCAGTAGTAACATCTCAAAGATGTGTTGTAAATTTCACTTCCTGCTTTCTCCAAAGAATCTTCAGCTATATGCTAGGAGTTTCTGTGCATTGGGAAGAGAAAACATTCAGAACTCTGCTACATTATTATTGAACATGGGTACTGAGTTAATCTTAATCAAGACCACGAATGCTTATGTTCATTTTTTGGACAAAATAGGGACTTACTGGTGTTAGGTTACTAACTCAGTCTCACAGGGTCTATGAAAAACACAGAGTTTTATTTCTCCCCTAATTTTAAGTATATAGTTAGAATATATATACTTTAAACTGTGAAAATTCTCACTTAAACTTCATTGACACATGGGTGAAAACTAGTATGGTTAAAAAAAAAAAAAAAAAAACAGATTTACTTTTCCATACCAAACAGTAAACTAAAAGCAGTGCAATAACCTTGGGAAAATGATTACAGTTTGTGTTGCCATTGAGGATCTGGAATGAACAGCAGTGCTGTTTCTTATCACAATCTATTTAACTTTGGTTGGACTGGGTATAGAAAAATGACAATGAATTATCATAAGCTTGATCAGTGATGACTCCAGCTGAAGCTACTATTAGAGATGTGATTTGTTTTTTGGAGCAAGACCACAGAGTGCTAAGAACCAAGAATGTTATTCATCTAACAGGTTCTACTTTCTTTATTCTAAAAGGTAGTACATCAAAAGACATTTGCTTTCCCCTGGAAAGTTTCATAGTACATCTTTACCATGTTTTAGGGGCTATGTTTGGTCTCTGACATTGCAATATAAGTTATTCTGCCAAGAACTTGAACATCTATCATTTCTTAGTACATTAGTATGGTCCAATATAGATGGTGTCCTGATTATAACACCGTATAAGCAGGAAATTGGTGATATCCCACATGCCTTGTGCAAAAGATCAGCCTTAAATAAATTTTAAGAGTCTGTCTTCTTAGTGAAATTTCTATGAATCAAATGGAGTGTGGTATGTGGTATAGCTATATCTTAAAATTGAAGAAAATAGCAAGTGAAGAAGCATTACATTTGTTAGGTCTTTTAGGTTTTGGAGGCAATGTATGCCAGCTATAGGATTCTTTAGTATACAATTTACCAAGTAATCTGTAAGGCTATAAGGCTGATTTGGCTTGATCCCAGAAACAGCTGTCCAGATAATTCTGGTTGCAACAAATGCAACTCTGCCTCTTGTTCCTTGTAGTAGTATCTGGCACTCTGGCACTTACAGAGTTTGTGGCCGATAGACTTAACATTTTAAGTAACATCTCCTGAGTACTCAGCTCTTTTAATCACTGAACACCTATTCACAGGGGAAAAAAAAAAAAAAAAGTAAATATATCACCTAAACGGCCCTCATGAATTGGGTTTTACCTGACTTTTTTCAAGTCACATAGTTTGGCATGCCCACCAGAATCCATCATAAAGAGCAGTAACTTAACATCTTTGAAATATAAAACGTTATTGAATGAGAATTCCTCCTCCCTGCTTATTATGTTTATGTCAACAACACCATCCACAAACTTACTAAATGCTTTATTTTCTGACATACTATTACACAAAATTTTATTTCAGATAAAGAACATAATTTTATTTCAAGAGACTAGGGCAATTACTTAACACTCATGAGACTTATTAGTTTTATGGGATATGCTATTGTTCATATATGTAACAAACAAACAAACTATATGGAACAGCTAAATAATACACCCACGTAGGCATGGAACCAGCTAAGAGAAAATATATCACGAAATACTGTCCTGGGTGACACTGCTAATCTAGTCTCACATAGGAGATACCAGTGCTGTTTCTCTTATTCAATAAACAAATGACTTGGTTTAGTAGTGGTATCTTATACTACTATGTCTCATGACACCAGATTAATGCTACATTATTTGGGCAATGTGTTTATTTTCACTAGAGATTTGCAGTTTCATCATATATGTTTTTTCAACTTTTATTTTAGATACAGGGAGTACATGTGCAGGTTTGTTACATGGGTACGTTGTACCAAGGTACTGAGCATAGTATTCAATAGGTAGTTTTTCGACTTGCACCATCTTCTGTTCTTCCACCCTCTAGTAGTCCACGGTGCATATTGCTCCCATGTTTAGACTCAAGTGTGCTCAATTTTTAGCTTCCACTTATAAGTGAAAACATGCTATATTTGGATTTCTGTTCCTGCCTTAATCCATTTAGTATTATGGCCTCCAGATCCAACCAAGTTGCTGCAAAGAATATAATTTTATTACTTTTTATGGCTGTGTAGCATTTCATGGTATATATATACCACATTTTCTTTATCCAAGCCACCATTGATGGGTGCCCAGGCTGATTCCATGTCTTTGCTATTGCAGATAGCAAGGCAATGAATATATGAGTGCTTGTGTCTTTTTGGCATAATAGTCTATTTTCTATTTTCCTTTGGGTATATATCCACTAAATTATATCAATGACCATATCAAAGTGAATTAATACGGAAAGTAGAATAAAACTAAGATTTAGATTTAGAGACTCCTAGTTTATCAATTTACATGATGTCTTATTTTAAAGAAAGTTTTCTAACTCTTCTAATCCTAGGTTTTCTTAACTTCACAAAAGTGAAATTAAAACAAACCTCATTACCTGACTTCAAAATATACTACAATGCTATAATCACAATAGCGTAGTACTTGCATAGAAACAGATGTATTGACCAGTGGAACAGAATAAAGACCGCAGACATAAATCCACATATTTACCATCAATGGATTTTAAATAAAGAGGCCAAGAATGCACACTAAGGAAAGAACAATTCATTTATTAAACTGTGTTGGGAAAAGTGGATATCCATATGTAGAAGAAGGAAATTAAAATATTTTCGTGTACCAGATACAGAAGTCAACTCAAAACAGATTAAAGACTTAAATATGAGACCCGAAACTTTAAAACTACTAAAGAAAACATAGTAACATGTCAGGACCTCCTGAGGCTGTGTCCTTAACCTTGGCAAAATATACTTCCTAAATTGATTGAGACCTGTCACAGATACTGTTGGGTTCACACTCCATATTGCCAAGGTATATAGTTAAGATATTGCCCTTGGGTTTAAAAGTCCTGGAGAACAATGGCATAGCTGACTAGAAATCTGCTAAGGAAAATATAAGGATGAGATTGTATTAAATAAGAATGACAATGATTGGTGCTGGAACACAACTGGACATCTATATGCAAAAAAACATAAACCTCAATTCAAACTGCCCATCATATGCAAATATAAATAAAAACAATCTTACACCTAATTGTAATATCCAAATCTATAAAACTTTTAGAAGTTTTATAACATTGGAGATAAATTTGTGATATTTGACTAGGCAAAAATGTCTTAGATATGAACCACAAGCACAATCAATATAAGGGAAAAAAGATAAATTGGATTTCATCCAAATTAAAACTTTACTCTTTGAAAGGCACTGTTAAGAGGCTGAGGCAGGAGAATCACTTAAACCTGGAGGTGGAGGTTGCAATGAGCTGAGATCACCACTGCACTCTAGCCTCGGCAACAAAGGAGGACTCCATCTCAAAAAAAAAAAAAAAAAAAGAGAGAGAGAGAATGAAAAAAAAGTCAAACCACTGGAAGAAATGTTTGCAAAACATATCTGATAAAGGACTTGTATCAAGAAAATAGAACTCTCTTTAGGAAAACAAAAATTAAAACTGTTATGAAATATCACCTCACAGATATTTGAAAGGCTATTATCAAAACATGAAAAACAACAAGTACTGGTGAGAATATGAAGAAAGGTGAATGCTTTCGCAGTGCTGATGAGAACATAAATTAGTATGGCCATTATGGAAAAAAGTATGGAGTTTTCTCAAAAAGTTAAAAATAGAATGAATCTATGACCCAGCAATCCCACTACTGGGTATATAGCCAAAGGAAATGTAATCAGGATGGCGAAGATAAATCTGCACTCCCATGTTTATTGCAGCATTTTCATTACTTACAGTAGACCAGCTGTGAAAGTGTTTATCAATGGATGAATGAATTTTTTTTAAAATGTAGTGTATATACACAACGGAATTTTGTTGTCTTAAAAAGAGTGTAATCTTGTCATTTACAACAACGTGAATGAACCTGGAGGACATTATGTTAAGTGAAACCAGTCAAGCCCAGTAAGACAAACACTGTATGATCTTCTGTATATGTGGAGACCAAAACAGTTGAACTCCTAAAAACGGAAAGTAAAATAATGGTTATCAGAAGCTGGGGTAGGTAGGGTTGGGGAAATTGTTGGTCAAAGGATACAAAATTTCAATTAGACAGGAAAAATAAGGTAAAGAGATCTATTGTACAACATGGTGGCTGTAGTTAACCACAAGGTAAAGTATAATTGAAAACCACTAAGAGTGTTCATTTTAAGTGTTCTTACTACAAAAAGATAGATGTGTGAGGTGATGCACATGTTAATTCCATTTATCCATTCCACAGTGCAAACATATTTCAAAGTATCATGTTGTACATGGTAAATACATACAACTTTTACTTGCCAATTTAAAAAATAAACTAAATAAAAATTAAAACAAATTATATATATATATATATGCATAGACATATAATGTTTGCTAACATTGCTTGGAACACAGCAGACATTTTTTAATTGGTACCTAATGTTATATAACATTTCCTGCATTATACTTAGGGCAACACTTTGAAACACGCTCATTAAATGTTGGGCTGCAAGAAAACTATGTCTTCTGAAATACTTCCTGCTTAATGTTAAAAAACTGCACTCTAATAATTTTAGAACATGTCTATACTTGAGAGTAAACACACAAAAATGCAGAAAATGACTATTTGAATGGTATAAAATTCAAATAGTCATATAAAATTTATTGACCTTCTATCTTGTGCCAAGTACATTTAATATGTTTTCAAATGAATCTTTCCACTACTTAGTGAGATGTCACTACCTCTTCATATCAAAATCTCAGAACTGTAGAAGAAGCCTTATTTTCACCCCAGTGTCTTCTCATCTTAGTCACCAGAATTCCAGAGTCACATTTTGATTGAAAAAACTTATGTAAAATAGATGTCCTCATCCCATCTGAAAGCACAAACAAACCTCCTGCCCTACTTCCATTTACCATCATCCTCCAAAGATTATCATCTTTCAGCAGTTTGAAATGAAGAGTTGTTCTCTTTTTCTGGAGTCCCAGGTTTTTGTTTTTCTTTTAGTTTGTTTTTCAATTATATGATCTGAGCACCATCTTACACACCTGTTTTTGTTTGTTTCCTGATAGTAACTGCACAGAATTCCCAGGCTGTCAATTTTCTTTGCCAGCCCCCGAAGTGCCATAATGCCACTAAAATAGGAATTTGGGGGGAAATATGTTTTACTGAAGATTTAAGGTACTGGAAAATGCATTATAACTATGATGCTAACTCCAGCTTTTGTGAAAACCCCCAAATCTCAGTGGTTTTACATAACAAGTCACAGTTGTCTTCACAGTTTTGAGTTGGTAAGTCTTCTGAGTGGCTCTGTACCTAGAAGTAATTCTGCAAGCTAGGCTTGATTTACATGGCTGCTTTTTCTTTCCCTGTTGCCCACCACTTCCTACCATCATATACCACAGAATTCAGGGAATCCTCTGAATTCAGTTGCCCCAAAAGCAAAGCAAAGCAAACATGGAAAATGTTATAAAACATATTATAGCCAAGGTAAGAATAATGTATTTCACTTCCACCCACCAGGAAATGTTTATAGTATTAGCTATCAGTTTTAAAATGCCTATTATTTTAAAATGGTTTGCAAACTTTTTATGTGTACAAACACAAACACACCATACACATTTTGGAATCAGTGACCTATCTCATATTAATTCTAAGGAAGGCTGGAAAAAGTAGTTTGCATATGTGCCCAGGAAGGAAAAAGTAAGATTGTTAAGCATCTAGCTAGTTTGTGTTACTGAGAGTAATCATGGACAACACATTAAACAAGAAAACACTGAATATTACATAACACTCTCCTATGTGTTATGTCTCTCTAGACAATAGGGAGCTTCACTAGTTAAGTTCTGTGTGATCCCTGGTCCCCCATCATGTTTCCAGCATCTAGGTTTTTTTGTGTGTTTTTTTTTTTTTTTTTTTCAATTTCTTTTCACACTTTCTTCAACACTAGTAGCCACTTCCAAAACTTATGTAACTACATTTTGCAAAGTAATTTAACTCTTATTTTTGCTTAAGCTTCTCACATCTATACACTGTTCTTACAACCATGCCTTGGTAAATTAAAAATAAACATTATTTTCCTTAGGCAAAGGAAATATTCTAAGAGGAACTTTTCTGTCCCACAAAGCCAACCAGCTCAACACATAGATAGCTTTAAAATAGACAAGTTTCTCCTTGTCATAAAATCTTTCAAAAGCCCTCTACCTTTTCTTTCATAAAGCAAAAGCTGTCAGCAACACCAAGAGATGGCCTATCAAATGAGAGATATTGATGGAAAGACAAACTCATCATAGTTATGCCTGTTATTCAGAGGTGCTGTGTGAATTACATGAGATAATATATGCAAGTGCTATGACACAAAACATGTGATCAATAGATCTTTTTTCCTCTTCTTTTATCCCTTTCCTTCTGTGTCGCTTAGAACATTTCCTCTTGGTTCTAATTGTCCCAACATGAACTTGACTTTTTCAACCCAGCATTTATTATCTTCCCTGGGACATGAGGTCTAGAGACCATGGGTCTGAAGTTCTGAAAACACTGAAAATAGTGGGAAAAAATTAGAAATATTGTTTTCCCAAATCAGCTTTATTTTAAGGAAAGGTTACTATTAAAAAAAAAAAAAATCTATTCTGTATTGTTACTCTCTAAACACAATTATTTATTTGAATTATTTTAGTGGTGGTGTTTCTAGAGTGGTAACAGGCACTAGAAATATACTCCCAGTGTGGCTTATTAGGTAATGAAATTACTTCCTTAGATTTTATATAATATGCAATGCTTCAGACAGGTGAGCAGCCTAATTGCTTTTCATATCTACTCTATACTGGTCCAGAAACAAAGGGTTCAATCTATAATTTAATTATTTTTCTTCTATTAATTATATTTTTAAAATAACTACTTCAAATACAGAACTCAGTTTTCTTTTCTCCAATGTGGCCCCAGAAATTTACGTAGGCTAGTAAATGGAAACGATTACAAACACCTTCTTTCTTATCTATCCCACAATTGTTTAATAAATGTTGTGAGAAGATAAAATACTGCTAAATTACACTAAACAGAATATTGCTACAGACATGAGAATGACTGATATATAAGTTTACAAAACTTTGCTTATAACTAGTTTTGATAGCAATTCCCCCAAATCTCTATGTAGGGTAGCTCAAGTTGTGCATATTAGTTCTAGGATGTCTCCAAGTTATATACATCTTCCTCTTTCCTTAGCTTCACAAAATCCCTACCTTTTCATTGAGAGACAATCTCTCACTCGATTCAAAGACTAAATAAACAAGCATTTGTTAAGCTTGCTGCCCAACACCAAATTTCTAGAGAAAAAAAATTCAAAAATACATCATTGCACTAGAAAACAAGAAAGAGAAAAGTTTGAGTCTCATAAACTGTGGAATTCTTCAAACATAGAAAACAGACAAAATTCGTTTGAAGAAGGAATCTATAAGATATGTGCCAAAGTGCATTTCTGTCTTTAGGGGCTCATGGAGAAAAACAACTGAAAAGGAGGGAAGGGAGGCAGTGGTATCCTAAAAGGTTATTACTTTAATTAACCTGAAGAGGCAGCCAGGAAATGTTTCCTCTGTACACTGTTAAGTTGTATCAGGCAATATCCACTGAGGAAAATGCCTGCAGGCAAAAGCACAAAGTTCAGGAATTTGGTGTAGAGAAACAGGGAATGTCTCAGACAGTGGATGATACTCAGGTAGACTGTGATGTCCACATGCAGAAGATTTGCTTCTAAAGCACTCTGCCCACTGCCTTCCCTGCCTTTCTACTGCTCCTCTAGTAAAGAGCATACGAGAGTTGCAGCACCTCCTGCCAAGACCTTAACCACAAGTAGTCTGGGCAAAGGATCCTGAAGACAGCCTAACAGATATCTCAAGTAGGAAACTAAGTACATTTTATAGCTAACACTGCAGAACAACTCAACCAAAAGGACTAACACGAGGAATCAAAATTAATAGAGCAAGCAGAAAAGATGACAGTTTTTCTAATTATAGTACTTAGGTAAATTAATGCCATTAGGTAATGTTCTAGTTATAGAAGAAAAACCCCAGATCAGGATTTGAAAAAGTCACTAAGTACAATCAATTGTATGGTAAATTTAAATAATACCCAATTAATTACAATGGGAAAAAGTCAAAAATAATTTAGGGCATGTCAAGTACATATACACATATATGTAATTTAATATAAAGTGGTTGGTAAGAATTAAAGTTAAGCACCTTTTTATCACAGTGTATTAAAACAGATGCCATTCTCTTGGGGGCAAAAAGTTTATCCAATTTAACCTGTTTTAGTCTTTTCAAATTACAGATGGATGTCTAAGGCCAACAGAGAAGCAATGTTTAGAGTAACTGCCCTCTGCAGATCATCATAAGGATGCATGGAAAGGGAGCCCTTACATTAAGATTAGGACCACCTCTCTGCAAAGCACAACTTGCCCTTCATTCTTTGTCTACTTTTATGTTGATCAAAGCCTATCCCAGTGGGAGCCTAAGATCCCTTCTTCATCCTGGTAAGGCCCTTTTCCAACTCAGCACTCATACTTCCTTTAACACTATCTGACTTACGTCCCTTTGAACTAATGCCATCATGCCCTTCTTCCTTGTTCATGGCAGTCCAGTAAAAAGCCCCAAATCCCAGATCACCCCTCATTCCAAACCCCTAATTCTACTGTTTTTGTACAACTCTCCGCTCATCTAAAAATTCTTCACTATATCCTCTGAAACTGAATGTAAGTTGTCAATATACTCCTCTTTTCTCCTCCATCTTTTCTTTTTCTTCTTGAATTAACTGAGACCTGTCCCCCTTCTGATGGTACTGCTTCTCCTGAAGCTATTTCAAGACAGGACTTTTCCAAAGCCCTCATCATGCTGGATTTGAGGTAGAGTCACTGTTGTTCATTATAGCAATTAGAATATTACCCCTCCGTTCCTTCTGCTTTGAAATTCACATAATCAGGTTACACCTCCCATCACAGTTCCTTGAATTGGAGTCATTTACCAATTGAGTTACTGCCTCTCTTATTCCTTGAAGATTTTAGCCCCAGGATAACAATTTTTAGCACATATTATTTTTAGTAGCTCAACACTATTCTTGTCATAATTCTTGGTGATATCAATATCTACACTCATGTTCTTGTCAACATGCTGACATCTTGGCTTTCTGACTTCCTCTCTTTCAATTACCTTTTCCTCCATTCTATCTTATCCATTACTTTCTGTGATCCTACTTTGATTTTATCATTACCACAACTTTATTCCTTTTCTAATCATAAAATGCCTAGCTCTCCTAATGCCACTTCCTAAGTTTCTCGCTAGTTTCTACAAATATCCCAATTTGAACAATCCCTCATCCCACTTCAATTAATCTGACTAAATTATACTTGGTCTCTCACTCTCCATGTCTTCTTTTCCTGTCTTACCCAACTTAAATCACATGGTAAACCTTTTTTGTTTCTTTCATATGCCATTCAGTCTACTGACCCTTGTCTTTTTGTCATAGTCTTTTAGTAAAACAACCACCTTGATTAAATCTATCTTTCTTCCTGCTCTATGATGAATGTGGGCAGAGGAAAATTCACACCTAGTGACTCATCTCATTTTAAATTTAGTAGCTTCTTAGTTTTCTCACCAGTTTCAATCTATTAGCCAAGTCCATTATCGTTTGGACTCTTAGCTACCATCTTAGACAATTCTTTTATTCTTTCTCTTCACTCTTTAAATTTCCAATGTCTTCTCTCTTATGTTCATTCTCAGCCAATGATTGTATTGAATAGTGTGTCATGCTCCTCTGACACATCCTTTGCTTCTTTTTTTGTTTGTTTGCTTGTTGCTTGGCCCTTGGTTTCAGAGTGCTTTCACTTCAAGTGGCCAGGACCTAGGGCTTTTGTTCAGAGAGCTGTCTCTGATTAATGGAGGGTTTTGCATCAGACGTACTGGGGATTTGTCACCCTGGAAAACAAGTAAAGAACCACTGTTGCACGTTGTTGTGTGAAATTTCAGCTAACTTTCCTTTAGTCAGGGTTACTCTTCAGCATAATTTATACTCCCAAGTTCTTTTATAAAATCGAGTTTCTATAGGACTGTGCCTTAAGTTGACCTTTTCCTTGACTTCCCATCCTTTCCTGTCCTCCTCCCACTTCTTTGTTAATAGTCTTTCCTGAGACTATTTCCTTAATAAATTGCTTGAACAAAAAATCCTCATCTCATATTTTCTTCTGGAAAAAAAATGCGTAAGTCAATAGCTTTGTTTCTTAAACAAGATAACCGAAAAAAAATGAAGAGAAGTTCTTTTTATTTTTTTTTTTATTGAGAAGGTGTCTTCCTCTGTCACCCAGGCGGGAGTGCAGTAGCATCAGCTCAGCTCACTACAACCTCCGCCTCCCAGGTTCAAGAGATTCTCCTTCGTCAGCCTTTTGAGTAGCAGGGATTACAGGCATGTGCCACCAAGTCTGGCTAATTTTTGTAATTTTAGTACAGATAGGGTTTCACCATGTTGGCCAGTCTGGACTCAAACTCCTGACGTCAGGTGATTCACCCACCTCAGCCTCCCAAAGTGTTTGGATTATTGGTGTAAGCCATGGTGCCTGACCTGAAAAGAAGTTCTAAAAGATATCACTCCCATCTACTCGTCTATGTGCCCATATACACTAAAGATTTTTCCGATTGCAGTGAAACCATTATCCCGTACTCTACTCATGTACTAATTCCCATCTCCTATTGCTTTCTCAACAATATTGATTTAGCAAATCTGTCTTCTGCAACATCGGCTTTTCCTTTCGGACACACCGTTTTCATCAGTATCTGCAGTGGGTTGTATGATGGTGCCCAGAAATTTATGTCCACAACCTAATATCCAGATCTATAAACATTCTTATTCAAAGAAAGGATCTGTGCAGAAATAATTAAGTCATCCCAGATGACCCATGTAGGTCTTACATCCAATTACTAGATTCCTTAAAAAAGACACATGAACAGACATGAATACGACAATAGGAGGAAGCAACGTGACCACAGATACAGAGATTGAAGTGACACAACCAAGAAAGCCAAGGAATTCCTGGAGCCATTATAAAGGTGAAAGAGGCAGAAAGAAATTCCTCCAAGAGCGTTCAGAGGTAGGGCAATCCTGCTGATATCTTGATTTCAGACTTCTGGCCTCCAGAATGATGAGATAATACATTTTTGTTGCTTTAGGCCTCCAAGTTTGTGGTAACTTGTTGCAGGGCCCATGGGACTCTAATGAAGTATGCAAACATAGTATCCCTCATCTTAAAAAAGTAAAATAAAATAAAAAGATACAAAAACAATAAATTGTGGCTAGGTGTGGTGGCTCACACCTTTAATTCCAGCAGTTTGGGAGGCCAGGGCAGGCAGATCACCTGAGGTCAGGAGTTCAAGACCAGACTGGCAAACATGGTGAAACTGATCTTTACTAAAAATATAAAAATTAACAGGGCATGGTGCACACTACTGTAATCCCAGCTACTTGAGAGGCTGAGGCAGGAGAAATCACTTGAACCTGGAAGATGGAAGTTGCAGTGAGGCAAGATCATGCCACTGCATACAGCCTGGGCAAGAGAGCAAGTCACAAAATTAAATGAAAAAATAATAATAATAATAGTAATGAATTTTATCTTAACCTATTTTCCTCTTCAGCTATAATTCCATTTTTTTTTATTCCTTGTGCTATGAATGTCCTTGAAAGAATTGTCTCTACTTGCTGCTTCCAATTCCTTTTCTCATGAACCATTCCAGTCAGGTTTTTCTTTTTTTTTAACATCACTACTAAGAAAATGCTCTCACTAAAGTTACCAAAGACCTAAAGTAATAGATTCTAAATCCAATCACTGTTTCTCAGTCCTTATCTTACTTGACCTATGAGCAGCTTTTGATTCAAGTGATCACTCTCCTCCCTTAAAAAATTTCTCCACTGAGCTTCCAGGGCTCCTCACTCTTCTGTTTTCCATTAACCTTACAGTTGGTACTTACTGTCCATCTCTCCAGCTTCTATGTTTTAAATTTATTTTGGCCGTGCTCTTTGAATCTCATCTTAAATATATATACTCACGCTTTGCATAATTTCAACTTATCTTGTGGTTTTACAATCCGTTTGCATCCTGATGAATTCAAATTTAAGTTTCTATTACACTTCTTTTTACTTCAAACCCATTTTTTCAACTCTTTACTTATTACATGTACTTAGATGTACGTAATTATCCAAAATGTAATATATCCAAAACTGAGCCTCTAATATTCCTTTTTAATTTTTTCTTTTCCCACAATAGTTCATATTTCAGCCAATAGCAACTTTACCTTTCCAGTCATGTAGGCAAAAATATTTGAATCATTTTTGACTCACCTTTCATTTGCTTCTCAAAACCATCACTCTAGGTTCTCTTCAAAATTCAGAATTAGACCACTTTTCACTTTACAACAAACTAACAATCTTTCTCATGTGGATTATTGAAATAACTGTGTTGTCTTTTTTCTGCCTTGTTTTCCATTTCCTCTCAAAAGTGCAACCACTGTGATCCTATTAAAATATAAGCCAGCTCATATTATATCTTTGCTCAAAACCATCCAATGTCTTCCCACATCACTCAAAGGAAAATAAGAAATTTTTAATATATATAATGACCTTGAAGTACCTACAAGATCTGGCCTCTTCCATTACTTCTGAGATCTCATCTTGTACCGCCTCTGTCAAGTACTCTTCTTAACCATAGGGAACACCTTTCAGTTATCAAACAAACCAGGCACTAAATCCTTCCCTCCCTTCCCTTCCCTTCCCCTCGCTTACCCTTCCTTCCTTCCTTCCTTCCTTCCTTCCTTCCTTCCTTCCTTCCTTCCTTCCT
>NC_045455.1:49992634-50155740 GCF_002776525.5 Piliocolobus tephrosceles | reverse complement strand
CCTTCCTTCCTTCCTTCCTTCCTTCCTTCCTTCCTTCCTTCCTTCCTCCCCCCCACCTCGCTTCCTCCCTCCCTCCCTTCTTTCTTTCATCTCCTCTTATCCTAAATCAGATTAGTTCTTTATAAAAGGCACTTTGTCATCTAGGACTTCACTGGCTTCCTTGCCTAAAATTTCAATTCTCCTTCCTACATTGTTTTTACTTCTCAGCACATAATGGTATCTAAAATTCCACATATTTTACTTTTCTGTATAGTTTATGGTCTATCTATTTCATAGATTTTAAGGATCATGAGGTCAGAAATATCTGTCAGTTGTTTTCACTTTTGTATTCCTAGTACCTGGCACAAGATCAGAGCATAATAAACACTAATTGAATGACTAAAAGAATGTTAGAAATCATTAGCCCTGAGAGGTGGGACAGTACAAACTAACATATCAAAACGAAGAAACTTCATTTATATCTCACTGGTGATTTTTTCTGAAAAGTAAAAGATGCTCAAGTCACACAAATTGTAAGAGCTGAAGTTTGGGCAATTCACCTAATATTCTGTATTAAATTTTTAATATAATAAGCTATTTAGATTCTAGTATTCCCTTGTAACAATCTATTTCTTTGTGATATATGATTATTTATTTTTTCCAAAATAATGAATATTTACTCTATGTAAAAATACACTTCATTATGATTATCTCTGCTATGGTGATTATAATCATTGATCTCTCATGTTACTGTGGTGATTGCTTTGGGGAGCCAAGAACTGTACCCATATAAGATGGCAAACTTAAACAATAAATGTGTGTGTATTCTGATTGTACCACCAGAGAGCCATTTCCCTATCTGTCTCCCTTTCCTGGGGCCTCCCTATTCTAGACACAATATTGGAATTAGGCCAATTAATAACCCTTAAATGGTCTATAAGTGTTCAAGTGAAAGGAAGAGTCACAAATCTCTCACTTTAAATCAAAAGCTAGAAATGATTAAGCTCAGTAAGGAAGGCATGTAGAAAGTTAAGAGAGGCCAAAACGTAACCCTTGTGCGCCAAACAGCCACGTTGTGAATATGAGGAAAAAGTTCTTGAAGGAAATTAAATGTGCTATTCCAGTGAATACATGCATGATAAGAAAGTGGAACAGCCTTACCACTGATTGGAGAAAGTTTTAGTGGTCTGGCTAGAAGATCAAACCAGCCATGCTATTCCCTTAGTAATTGAGAATAGTTATTCCAAAGCATAATCCAGAACAAGGCCCTAAGTCTCTTTAATTCTGTGAAGACTGAGATAGGTGAGGAAGCTGCAGAAGAAAAGTTGGAAGCTAGCAGAAGTTTGTTCATGAAACTTAAAGAAAGAAGCCATCTTCATATCATAAAAGTATACAGTAAAACAAAAAATACTGATGCTAAAGCTACAGCAAGTCATCCAGAAGATCTAGCTAAAATAATTGATGAAGGTGTCTATAATACATAACAGATTTACAGTGTATACCCACAAAAAAAGAAAAGCCATTTATTGGAAGAAAATGCCACCTGGGACTTTCACAGCTAGAGAGAAGTTAATATCTGGCTGCAAAGCTTCAAAGGACAGGCTGACTCTCTTGTTAGGAGCTAATACAGCTGGTGAGTTGGTGACTTTAAGTTGAAGCCAATGCTCATTTATCATTCCAAAAATTCTAGGACCCTTAAGAATTTTTTTTTTTTTTTTTTTTTTTTGAGACAGAATCTTGCTCTTCTCATCCAGGCTATAGTATAATGGCCTAATCTCAGCTCACTGCAACCTCTGCCTCCCAGGTTCAAGTGATTCTTCTACCTCAGCCTCCTAACTATCTGGGATTACAGGCACCCACCACCATGCCTGGCTGATTTTTGTGCTTTTAGTAAAGACAGGATTTCACCATGTTGGTCAGGCTGGTCTTGAACTCCTGATTCCAAGTGATCTGCCTGCCTAAGTCTCCCAAGGTGCCAGGATTACAGGCGTGAACCACTGCGCCCTGTCAGAAATTTGTTAAATCTACTCTGCCTGTATTTTAGAAATGGAACAAAACCTGTATGACAACATATCTCTTTATAGAATACTAAGCCCACTGTGGAAAACTACTGCTCAGAAATAAAAGACTTCTTTCAAAACAATAGGGCTCAATGACAACGCATCTAGTCACCCAAGAGCTCTGATGGAGATGTACAAGGAGTTTAATATTGTTCTTAAGCCTGATACAACAACAACCATTCTGTAGCCCATGAATTAAGAAGTAATTTCAATTTTCAAGTCTTATTATTTAAGAAATACATTTATAGCTGCCACAGACAGTGATTCCTCTTAAGGATCTCACAAAGGAAATTGAAAACTTCTGGAAAGGATTCATCATTCTGTATGCCATTAAGAATATGTGTGATTTACGAGAGAAGTTCAAAAATAGAAACTTTAACAATTGTTTGGAAGAGGTTGATTTCACCCCTTATGAATGACTTTGCAGGATTAGAGTTCAGTGGAAAAAGCAACTGGAGATATGGTATAAATAGCAAGAAAGTTGGAATTAAAAGTGAAGTCTGAGGATAGTTCATTAACAGTGAACCGCTGAAGTGCTACAATCTCGTGATAAAACCTGAATGGATGAGGACTTGCTTCTGATAGATGAGCAAGGAAGGTGTTATTTTTGAGATGGAATCTACTTTGGATGATGATGCTGTGGGAGACTGTTGAAATGACAAAAAGAATTTAGTACACTGCATAAACCCAGTGGATAAAACAGTGGTAAGGTTTGAGAGGATTGACTCCAATTTTAAAAGGAACTTTTATATGCACTGAGAAACTAAAAAATTGATGTGACTTACTTTATTGCAATATTCACCTCACTGTGGTGGTCCACAACCAAAACATAATGTCAGAGGTATACTTGTATTGTGAAAGGTATAAAGCGTATTTCTTGGTTCAAGTTTGGTAAATGGATGTCCAAATGTCCCAGCAATCTTTGTTGAAAAGACTATCATTTCTGTATTGAATTGCCCTTGTTCCTTTGTCAAAATTTTGTAAACTGTATTTTTGTAGATCTATCTCCAGGCTGTTTTCCTGTTTCATTTATCAATTAGTTAGGAAACACGCTCACTGTTTCCAATTTCTGGATGAGATTGTAAAGATTTGACACCATTTCTTCCTGGAATGATTGATAGAATTGACTAGTAAAACCATCTGAGCCTGGTGCTTACTTCTGTGTAAGATTATCCTCACTGATTCAATTTCTTAAATAGATATAGTGATAATCAGGTTACATATTGTTAATTTTGTGAGGTTGGATAATTTATATCTTTCAAGGAACTGATCCATTTCATCTAAGGCATTAATTTTTGGCCATAGAATTGTTCATAGCATTCCGTAATTTTCCTTTCAATGTGCACTATAGGATCAGGATTGATGACAGTTGCTTTATTTGTGATGTTGTTAAATTGTGTCTTCTCGATTTTTTCTTAGATAGCATGATGAGAGTTTTATCAATTTCACTGATATTTTAAATGAATTAGCTTTCAATTACTTTAAAGTTGTTTGATTTACATGCTTATTCTGCTTAGCGTTCTCTCAGGTTTCTAAATCTGTGGTTTGGTTTCTGTCAATATTTTGAAGACTTCTTGTCCATTCTTTCTTTATATGTTTCTTCTGCTCCAATTCCTCTTCTACTTCTGATATTCCAGTTACACAACAGGAATCATAAAATTCCTCTTGAATATTTCCCACAATTTTGGGATCTTCTGATCTGCTTGTTTGTTTTCGCATTTTAGTTTGCTGTCCTGCTTGCTGTGGCTATAGATTCTAGAAACTTCAAGTTCCTCTAATGTCCTTGTTTATGTCTCCTCTCTTGACTCTGGGATTCCTAAGGACTCCTCAGAGAGATTCTCTGCCTTACAGCTTTCTCAGCTACAATCTATGGTTATTTTGACTGGAGCCTGGTCGATGTAGTGTTTAGGTATGAAAGATGGAGAGTATAATTCAATTTTCCAATTAAATGTCAGTCTTTCATTAGACTTCTGTCACCTTCAAACATGTTTCTCCAATGGAATAGCTTCTCCCCCTCAGCTCCCTCAATACTCTAGTCTTCTCCCTGGTTACCGTGCTCTGTTTCTTTAAATACTCGAACATGTTAACATTTCCCCTTTAGTTGAGACAGGAAGATAGAAGGAGCTAAAGTAGAAGAAATGCCCTTCTCCCATGTGGGATAAAGACCTGCAAAGTTTTTTCATCTAAAGAGTAAACATTTATTACAGAGAGAGCTCAGTTTGTGATTCACAATGATTACACTCTTACCATCCTCCTGCCAGAGTCATGCACGTGAGAACCAGGATGAGGTTTCTGGAGGTAAAGCTCACAAAAATATGCCATCCCCAAGACTACACTCCCACAAATTTCTCATTCTCTTACCATTTTACAATCAGCTTCCCACTTTAGTCAAAATTACCATGTAAGTTTTTCTACCAGTTTATGGTCTTAGCACCTTTTACTCCCTGTAGGCATATCTTGACTGTGACTCTATGCATTTGCCTGTCTTTCTAGATTTGAGGGTGTTGGTTTGTTCTGTGACCTCAAAGAAGAGTGAGACAAAGAAAAATTGTTGATTTTCAGTTTGTGAGGATGGAAATGAAAACCTTCCAACTCTTTACAGCCATAGCTGAAGTTAAAAGTCTCTTCTATTTTTATGTAGTGTTAAGGCTGAATATATATTACCTATATCTTATAGTTTCTAAAAGTACCTCCTAGAGGTGATAGTAACAAGACACACTTAAACCTTAGAATTCTTCTTTTGGGAATACTTACAATTTTAGAAATCTTTTATGCTATTTAAAGCAGACAAAGTTTTCTTAAATTTGCTGAGAAAAGTCAATAGAGAATTCTGCTAAGAGAAATCACCGCATTGATAGCTGTTATTTATAAATCATATCTAGATTAATGATATAGAAAAAGCAGAAGGAAGAAGAACATTTCAATCTTTCAAAATAATAAATAAAAATATTTTATCCTTTTATGGGGGAGATGAGATACAGAAATACTTTTTCTCCTGTAGCAACCATTTATTTGTTGAAAAGATGTTTATGAATCTAGAGGGACAAGAGAAATAACTTTTTATTTTCACTGAAGGTACACAGACATAGAACTCCAACAGCCTATGACTACCAATTTAATGTGTGATCTTGGGGGAGACAGATGTTTCAGCTTTGTCCTCTGTAAATTGTGATTGATATTTTCACTCTACATGCTTCTTGTAATTATATTAGAAAATGCATCTACAACTTCAAAATCACTACGTATAGTTGATTTTCAGTGATCATTAGTTGTTGTTGTTTTTATTTTTTATTTAATTCTGTTGCCTACCATTTCCCAACCTAACTGACATTTTTCTGAAGGTACATTGGTCCTTACATTCTCACTTAACATTGGATTTGCCCTTTTGAAGAAGAGTAGAAGGCACAACCTGACAATAGAAAAAAAGTCTATGCTACTTACTTTGCACATATTATCTCATTAATTCTCACAATGTGTCTATGTTTACAGATGTAAATCTAAAGACCAAGATATTTTTTAACTGCTTTGCGTAAGATGATGCACATAGAAAGTGAATAAATTAGAATTTCAATACGGTTCTATCAGCAGCAATAACCATATTCTTATAAGAAATCTAGAATTTCATAAAATACATTTCATATGTGAATAATATCAATTTTCAGGAAATGGACAAAGACTGACCACCTAAAACAGGATAATATAATTGTATTATCTGAAGATAGCTATCAGGTAGATGCAAATTCAAAAGCAAATCTGAACAGAATATATTTTGTCTGATGAAATTGGCATGGTCAAGTGAAAATGACCTGATGGGATTTTCTTGTCAACCACATTTTCATAAGCAAACAGTATTATTTTAAAAAGTACTTACAAGATAGATGTATGAAACAAAAGTAGAAGCTCCATATATGATCTTCCTAAATACTCAACTTTCCCTCTGCTATAAATAAGAAACTAAGCTGAGTTAACTTTAGGATGCTGACTCGGTAAGACTTAGGCTAACAGAATAACTCCAATAATGGCATAAAATATGTTTTAAGCATACATGCTTGTGTGGATATTTTAGAAAACTGTCATTGGTAGTGCTTAATACACAAAGTAATTCTATCAGAGATTGCATCTGGAAGAAAAATGAGAGAATTTGCTTCTTGAATTGGTGTATCATGAGCCACACATGTGAAACAATTTTGCTATCTGTATGTGCAATTAATATGAAATAAACACGTTTCATCTGAAGTTATTTTTAGTTAGATGATGTTTATCTAAAACCCCTTGTTTCAATTAACTGTAACTGATACTTGATCTGTAGTGTTATTACTTGTTTTACAGCCTGATAATAAGACTTATAATATCTAGGAATGATAAAAAGCCTGATAGTAAGGAAGTCATTATACACAGTATACCCTGCCTGATGGTATGCAACAATTTTTTTCTTCAAGAACTTACTGAATATCTAATAACTGACAGGCTGTGGGCTAAGCACTGGAAATACAAGAAACTCAACACAAAATCACAATGAAAATTGTGTTAACAATTTAGCACATAATGACTATAAATGTTATGATCACAAGTATACCCGAGTTTGGTTCATATGAAGCCAAATTCCTTTATCTTTTTAAGATTTCTTATATATCACAAATGACAAAGATCAGATTAGAAAATATACGTTGGTGGTCTGCCAACCTATTCTTTTAATGACAATAGGTCTAAGTAAATAGTCTTGAATTGTAGCTCACTGGTGCTATGGGAGTTAGCATTCCACATTTAGACAGATTTAAATCCAAATTCGCCTACCTAGTGGCATGTGACTTTTGAGCAATTATTTAACCTCTTCAAGCTTCATAGTTTCTTTGAAGATTGAATGAGATAAAATTTAAAACCTTTATAGAACATAATATAATCTTAATTTTTCCACTTAAGATTTATAGGAGCAGTTAAAAATAATTCCTCTCTTTTTTTATGAGACTACAGAAATGTTCTTACAAAAACCTAAGTTGTGTGGTAGAGCTGAGATTAACATTATGAGAACTAGGATGAGACAGACTCCAAAGTGCTTAAATTAAGGTTCTATTCCGTATAGACTGTGTTTATGAGAAGATACTCTAAACCCAATGCAATTTAGTTCCTCACCTATAAAATGCAGATAAAAGTATTTTTATAATTAATCTGAGAAATATGTTTTCAGAAAAAAACCTGTTAATCATCTGTAGTCATTAAATTATGATCCTTATTCAATTAAAATCAAACAACTTTCTTCACTCTCATTAGGCTTACTATTATTAACATGTAAAGAGGTAGAATGCAGTCTGGAAGCAGTATTTCCTATCTCAGATACCTATGGAGGTAAGCAATATAAATAGGTGAATCTGAAGCAAAATAATACAAAAAGAGATGGAGAGTGTGTCAACTGGAAAGTGTATGCCCATGGAGAACCTTTTCAAATTGAAAAAGTTTTAAATGCTAGTTGCACAAAACAAGTCAAACCTGTAGGACTAATATGACCCATTGGTCCCATTCTAAGTGGCTTAACATGGTGCACGAGGGAGTTAGAGTATAAAACAAATAACTTTGTTCTCTACAGTCCTTTTTTTCTTTTTGGCCCAGGGAAAATGCCTCCATGTGTTAGAACATAGGCTGTGTATTCTTCAAAGATGCATGGCCCTGGAGGTTTAAAAATAATTTCAGAAATCACACACCTAGTGATTCTAAATCTATATAGTAACTTTTGGAAGAACTGTTGTTGGTAGGTGACTTACACCATTTTTTGCAGTGGGAATTAAAAATAAAACACACAAGGAAACTATATCTGTACTTGTAACTTTGAAGAACTTTGTGCATGCTCCTCTGAGGTTAATCCTAATTCAAGACTAAGGAAAAAAAAAACTGTGAAAAGCAGAAGAGAGATATGCTTGGCATAGCCTAGTAGGACATGTCATGTTCCACATCACACCCTAATATCAAAAGTAAATATTTATTAGAATACAATTTTGAGGCATTCCTTATTACAGAAAAATTAGTTTGCTCTTAGTGTTTTCTTAAATTGTCTATTTTCAATCTTATCAACTCCTAGGCAACTTGTACATCCAATAGATAAGCATGGAAAATTTATAACCTTCAGTCTTTCTGTGTGTACACCTGGTATGCTCAGAGCTGTTGGAGAAAAATGTCACTGTTGGAAATTTAGGCTCTCGGTGTGACATAGCTACTCTTCCATGTTTCCAGAATCAGCTTAGCTCCTATTATCCACAACAACCATTTAAAACCTCTTCCACCCTCATTATATCTCCAAAACCATATCTCTACTCTGAGCTTGATATTCCAGCTTCTACTTCATAAAGAAAGAAGAGTCTCTCAGAAAAGACTAGTCAACTTTATGAATCCTAAACAAAACCCTCTGCTATCTGGCACATTCTCCCCAAACCACCCCAAAACACACGCACACTAACAAAAACAACTGAGACTAAAGATAGACTATTGCCTCTAAATAAAGTGGTAATAACAAAGCTTCTCATTGGGTTGCAAACTAAGTGAGGTGCCTTTTATTAGAAGTTACCATTAACCTATCTATTCCTTGAGGATAGAGAGGAATTTCATTTGACTTCTCAAATACTTTCTGTACCTCTCATCAATGGTGGCATCTCATAAATGATTGGCTGAATAGATTAGTATACATGAGTAAGTCCCAGAGTACTTAGATGCATTCTTGAAAGACTAAAATATATGACAGTCTTTTATTGATATATGATTCTCTAACAATTATGTGAAGAAAATATGAAATTCAAATCTAAATTGCGTGGCTTAGAAGCAAAACATAGGTTATCCTCTTAGAAATGGAATCAATACAGTAGCTACTCAGTTGTAAAATAGAATGTACTAAACATGAAAGCATTTCAATTTGGTCTTCCTTTTTCCAATTAAGCTGTTTCATTTCTTTTACATTCCTACAGTTCTCTTTCCAAATCGCATTGAAAGCTGTATGAATGAATGAAGTTTCATTTCCACAAGTTGCTTGTTACTTTTATCATTTTTGATATCTATAACATAAATAAACAGTATGCAATTTCACAATGGAAAAATTTTCTATTCAATACTTACCCATTCGAAGGAAGAGGGGGTGTTGAGGGAAAGAGAGAGTAAAGAAATACTGTATGGAAAAAAGTAGGACAGTATATTAAAATGAAGCAAACAAAACAGGGGTGCATAAAAAAGAGAATGGTATAAGTAGAAACAGCCTGTAACCTGGGGAAAGTAGATATTAATGCCTAAGTCTGCTTTCCATAGAATATATGCTCCTGGAGGAATGGCAGCATGTCAACTCCTGCTTTGATTTTATGTAGCCTCTGCTCTGCTGTGTTTAATGTGGTCACTGAAAAATTATATTTACTCACCAACTAAGTAACCCAGCAGCATAAGTAGAGGTCTTCTTGCTGCAATGCTTTAAGACATGAATTAGAATGTAAACTGGTAAATTATCAATAAAGTTGACATAAAACTTTTTGTTCCCAAAGATAGAAAGCAAAAAGAGCATGGCCTTGGGGTAATATACTATGCCTAAAGGCTAACGAAGTCTCCTGCCACATATTATATTAGGGTATTATTACATTTTGTCTATTAGGAGCACAGTACCCTTGAGATTTTATAGGATTTTGAACATAAATCCTTTGGAAGCTCCAATTTTAGTTGATGCAGAAGTATATACCATGGCTCTTAGCTCATGAATGGGACAATACACCAAATCATTTCTTGAGATGCCTAATGTGAGTATCAAATTACCAGCCTCTACCAAGCAAAAGGGAATGCTAATTAAAGGGGTAGGACATGTTCCAGTTGTTCCAATCAAAGAGAGCTTAATCCTTCCATAAGCTGGCTGGCTTTGTTGGAGGAAATTCTGAACAACCTTGTTACTTTTGATAACTGTAAGCCACTGACTCATGGCCCCTTGACAGCTAGCTGAGCATGTAATAACATTTCTCTGTATTTTGGGACTGGCTTAGCTGGCTTTATAATAGATTATTGTGGATGTTAAAGTGAAATGTTAGTCTTTCTTTAAAGCTCTGTATTCCCCAGTAATTAAGGTTATAAAAAGGGCACAGAGCACAATACAGTTTCAAGGTCACCAAATACAGATGTAATAGCCTTCTGTTTGTGTAAATAAGGTACTAACCATAGGTTTATTCTGCAATTGTGTCATGAAAAATAGGTTTTTCAAGAGCAGTTTGATAGAAAAGCATTTTGAGGTATATACGAAATGTGGTCTTTTTCCTTTTAGTTCAAAAAAATTAATGGCTAAAAGGAAAAATCAAGTGACATTACAGAAAAGCAGTAAAAACGATTAAAAAAAATATAAGAAGTTGAATGTTATCAGGTAAGAGGAAAATCAGACAAAAGTGCACAACTTCATCCAAAAGCATTTGAGGTCATTGGGTGTAATAAGAATCTTGGAGAAATCACAACCTTTGGCATGAAAATGTCTACAGAGACCACACAAACAAGGATTTCACTTTTACTTTCAAGGTGGTGACAGCTATTGGCTGTTTGTGTTTCCGATTCAATGTAAAAGGGGAAAAGCCAGAGAAAAAGTTCACCGGAGAGAGCCATTTAACTACTTGTTTCAAAGAAAGACATTGATATAATTTCATTCAACTCTAGTTTTGATATTCACTCACCATTTGAATGATATCCTCATATTAGTCATTATAATAGGGAGAGATGTTTTATGCTGTATTTCATAAGAAATATTCCTTTGTGATGTTCATTTGCCATATAATTTAAAATTTTAAAATACAGAAGAAAGCTCTCCTATTCAAGTGTTGTAAAGGTAAAACAACTTCCTATAGAGTAGAAGAGTCACACTAATGGTGTAGACTTCTATTGCAGAAGAATCCTAGCATTGGGAAAGAATAATTTACAGTGTCAGGAAGGCAATCATATTTTCATTCTACCAGATAAGATCAGGGCAGGTACTCCCCAAGGAGCAAGGCTCCTTGCTTCGTTTTTGAACTGATGAAAGAGAAGATGTGCAATGCTTTATAGTGCAGACAAAAATGTCACACCAATAATTGCTATGCAGGTGCTTAAGTACATGCCAAGTAAAACCATAAATTATATTTCTCATGTATTAGGTATTAATTGTGTCAGTAGTTAAAAGAACAATTACCACATAACATGTACCTTTTTAAAAGATGGAAATAATCAAGAAACTCATTCAGATAACCTTTTGTAAAGAATTAAGACTTCTTTTCTTTTCAAGGTATTTTACATTTCTTGTCCTATCTATCTTCTAAGCAGAAATCTTCATTTTAGTCAAATTGCTTCTATTGGAATGCCATATATAATATACTGAAGGTGTCTAAAATTTGTCAAATACAAACCTAATTAATAATGTAATGAATTTATTTAAAGTTAATCACAGAAAAAAAAAATGAAGCTTGTATAATGTTCAGGAAGTCAAAGCCATCCTAGAATTCACCAGCCCCTTCTCTCTAACCACATAAATGTACTCAGTTCGAACTTTGTAATAAGACAAATAAATATCTCACACCCCAAAACCCAATAACCTTATTTGGCTTGCTCCTTCTGTCTGTAGTTTTTCTTGACTTAAACTCCACCTCACATTGGCTTATGGTGAGCCCATTAACCCAATCTTGGCCAATCAGAGCTCTGCCTTGGTATTGTTCAAACGAAAGTTGGAGAAAATAAGTGTCATTTTCCTATACAGCCTTAAGGCAATGAAGACACAAGCACTGCACTGACCTTTGCTGTGGGTCAAGTATCACTGAGTGACTGACACAAAGAGGGAAACTAAGGTAAGAGCAAGACAAGAAAATATGCTATTCAAGTTTCTGAGTCTAGTCATCCGAAGGCTATCTGTACCATTGACCTTTCTGAGATTCAGTTAAGTAAACTTATTTCCAACCCGCTCTGGTCTGTGATGCTTTAGGTTTCTGTTTATTTATAAACAAAGGAATTGTGAAACATACATCTGCATTCCCACCTGACTTTGTTATTTGTTAACATAGTATGCATTAATTGCTTAAGACGTACACCGCTTGTATTTGAATTTAACTCAACCAGTTCCTAAGTAAACAACCTTGGTCTCATGTCTAAGCCTCTCTGTGATTTAAATTTCTTATACATAATTACGTACTAACCAGCTTTCCCTCATGTAAATATTATGAATATTAAATTAGTTAAAATATGTAAAGGAGTTAGACAAGTGACTGGCAAAAGATAATAAAATCCATTAAAACAATGTTAGGTTTGATTAAGATTATAGAGCTGGCCACTTACATTGATCATTACCTTTAATCATAACAAAAATGTGTATCAGGTTGCCATTATTCTTCCCATTTTACAGATAAACAGAATAAAGAAGTGGCAGCCTCCGCACTGAATCTCAAGTTTGTTTGAATCTGATTTTTATGTTTTTCCTTTATATCAGGGTAAATTGGCAAAATTAATATGAAACTTATCCCATAACATTATAGTTTATAATATAAGAGTCTGCCTTCTCTTCTAGATCATAAATTCTGTAATGGTGGTAACTGCATGTACTGAGTTCACTTTGCTAACCTCAGTGCTTAGCAGTGTACATGTTCTCCCTCTCCTTCAACTCTTCCCTTTCCTGCTTTTCTTTCCTCCCTTTGCCATGTGAAACGCGCATGTTAAAGGGCTGTGTGATCTGTCTGAAATTATTTGGTATGGCGCTCTTGGCTACCCATGTTTTCCCCACTTCCACAGAATATTGTCATCCAAGGAAGAGCCTTATTTGCGTTCTTTGTCTGTGGCCTGATAATTGCTTTCTACTTAGATCTACTTAGATCTCTTTCCTGCTAATAACCTTGTATCTGTTCTCACTGTTCTGGGTTTTGGAGGGAGTTTCCAAAATAACTCCGTTTTCTATCTATGGTCTTACTCTCTCCAATATTCATTGGTTATGACATGTTCCCACAATCACATTGCCTTTTATTCTAAATTCCCAGCATAGGCCTGGTAGGGAGCTCTATTGTAGATCTGCTAACCTTGATTGTTAATGATAAGTAATTTCCACTTTTGATCCAAATTCTTTCTTGCTAGCACCAAGATAAATATTCCTACTCCAAAGAGCACCATCTCTCTCCAGCACATAGCCCTTACACATTTCCAGAAGGCCATGCTATCACCACAAAGCCATGAAGTTATAGTATGTACATATAAAGCCAGAAGTGATGAGAGCAAAGGTGGCTAGGTAATATAATGTCACCATCAGTCTCAAGGGCTGCAGTAAAGCCTAGCAAGTTGCCAGTGACAAGTTAGGCCACTTGAGGTCAGTGAAGTTCATGGCTCAGTAAAGAATGGTTTATATGATAGGAGATTCTTTCTTACTTTTAGTTATATAAAGAAATGTCTTCATTACCAGATCAAACTTCCTTGTATTTGTAATATATTCTTAGTATGAGTGCCATAACCAAACATCTATTATCTATTACCCTGAAAATACAAAATTTATTTTAATAATTTCATAAGATTTGTTTAAATGTATTACTTATATTTAAACAACTAAAATATCTCTGTGTAGTCAATAACAGGTCATATAAAAATATCCTGAGACTGTTAAAAATGACCTAATTAATACTAACTTATTAACTTTGGCAATATTTGTTTAACTGTTTAACTAATAGACTTCTTCAGTGTAACACAGTAGCTATCACTACAAATATTTCTGAATACTGCGAAAGTGGTAGGTTAGAGAGATATGCAAATGGAAATTATGTGCCCCTTTTCTCAATACATAATAGAGTGAAGACATAAATAAAACCTAGATTAGTTAGCTTTCTATGGGGATTACCAATGAACAGTGAGACATATGGATTACTATTTACAGACCAACAGTGGGGAGTGTAAATTGGCATAGCCACATTGGAACACTATTTGGTGTTACCATCACACTTCTATGTCCTGTGACCCATCAATTACACTTCTAGCAATTCCCAACAAAGAAGAAATGAACAATTATGCCAAAGACAGGTAAAAGAATATAAGTAGTAGCACTGTAATACTCACAAACTAGGGGAAAAAAGCTCAATGGTTTATTAGAATAAATTTTTCTTTTAAACGTGGTATAGTATACCAGAAAATATTATAAAGTAATGAAAGCACAAATGAATACAACATGTATAAACGGGAATGAGTGTCTTAGTTCATTTGGGCTACTATAACAAAATACCATAGCTTATAAACAACATAAATTTATTTCTCATGGTTCTGGAGGCTGGGAAGCCCAAGATCAAGTTGTCAAGAGATTTGGTATGTAATGAATGTCCACATCCTAGGTTTTGCTGTGGCTTCACATAGTGGAAGGGGTGAGCAAGTTCCCTTGGACCTGCTTTTTAAGGACACTAATCCTATCCGTAAGTGAAACTCTCATAATCTAATCACTTTTCAAAGGCCCCACCTTCTAATACCATCATTGCGGAGTTAGGATTTCAACGTACAAACTTCGGAGATAACAAACTATCAGAGTATAGCAAAGAGCTTCACTTACATAGTATTGCAGAAAACAAATCAGACTCAAAATCATATACCATATTTTAAACAGCATAGACTGGATTTGTCTGAACTGTATACAAATAGAAGCCAAGATAATGATTATGCTTTGGTGGGCTATAGCAACTGGAAGTTATTACAAAGGAGTCTTCCTGGATACTGATAATTGTTACTTGGATACATTTACCTTCTGAAAACACATTGAGCTCTGCAATGATAATATGTGCACCTTTCAGCTTGTATGTTATCCTGCAACAGTTTACTGAAATCAGAAAAAGGAGTCATAAAGTAGAGTATTAAAAATGGCAACTTCTACAAGTGTTCAGAGAAAGGATCACCCAATTCTAGAGCAGCTGAAAAATGACTTATAAGAGACATAAAGATCAACTGGAATCTTGAAAGTATAGATGTAATGCAGCATCACTCTTCTTGTTATGAGTACCTGTTACAATAAAGTTCAACTGAAAATAAGAGACAGAAAATGAACAAATGAATCAGTGTAGCTGAAACAAGATAAAATGCATTTCTCTCTCACTGAAAAACAAATTTGGACATATGTTCAGGTGAGGTATGGCAGATCCAAAGCATTCATCAGAAACCCAGGCTCCTATCTTTCCACTGCATCATGATACCGTATGTACAGCTATATTTTTGAGATGTTTATGGTTCAATACGACTGCTGAAGATGCAGATATCAGAGCCAAGGTGTTGACTGGTAGAAGAAAACAACACAAAAGGACAAACAATGGATTTTGGAGTTGAATCTATTCCCCTGAAGTTATTATCTAATAGGTGTCATACTACCTTTCCACCACATTTCCGTCTCATTTGTCACATGATCACACTTATCCTATAAAGAAGCTGAAAAATGCAGTCTTCCATTCTGAGAGGTAAAGTGCCGAGTTAAAATGAAAGCCTATCATTAAGACAGGAAAAAAGATTTTATTGTAGGTAAAGTTTTCTGCCACAGTGAAGAACAATAAACTGGTTATTCCCAAGGGCCTACTTTTGTGAAACACTAGCTTGAAAGGATAGGACTGATTCTGAAGCAGAATAGAAGTGATTTCTCTGTTACCACAGAGGATAGTAAAATGTGGCATATGTCTTTGTACAGCACATGTTTAAGTGGCCATATTTTCAAGTTTTATTTTATTTATTTGTATTTATTTATCCATGTCCAGAAAAAATGGCAAAATCTAGAACAAAAGACATTTCCTTGCATAGTTGAAAAGCTAAATATGAAAGTAGCTTTTGCAAATTTTTTGAAATACATCAGAAAACAAAGTTGCCTCTATGTAAGTAGGGACACCTATTAGTGATAGGTTTCTTTGATTTTAGAAATTCTTGCTATAACTTTCTAGCAAAGATACTGATTATGGCGATTTCCCCCTATATTATTTTCCTAAAATTAAATGTGCTTAGAGATCACAACTACAAATGATTCTGAGATAACATTTACACTAACCAACTCTAGAGGTATTTCAAAGGTCTCTTTTGAATTTTTTCAACAACAGGTTTTCAATATAGAGGAATAACCTCTGAGATTATTAAAGGCTGTCCCCTACTAGACTTTACATCCCTTGAAGGCAAGAGCAATTCATTTCTAAGTGTCTCACAAATCTACTACAGTGTCCAGTAATGAATAGATTTTTGAAGTGGGTAATGGGATAAATGAGCTGGATTGTGGCAGTGAAAACTAGCTGTACACACACACACACAAAATGTGTCCTGTTCCTTGTATAATGTGAAACTAATGATGGAACATTGCTGTTCAGGACTTTTTGAATTCAGGTGCGGTTAGGTGACCACTTGTCACCAACTGAATGGAGCAGGAAAAATGAGTAAGTCTCTGGGCCAGGGTATTTAAAAAGCAAGTTTATTGTGCTCTCTCCTTCTGCAAGTTGAAAGTAGATATTCTGAGATCCTACAGATGGTAAAACCATAATATGAAGCTGATCTAGATTGTATCACCAAATGGCACAAAGCTACTTCCAAATTTGAACAGCCATATTAGACTTTTGGCTGAGCAAGAAATAACATTCTATTGGATTAAGTCATTGGGATTTGGTGGTCCATTTGTTTAAAAAACAGCATAAATACAACAGAGACAAAGATGACTTCCTAAAGGTAAAATATACAGCTTCATCCTTTTTGAGATACTGTGTATCTGAATTGACAGAGGTGAATGAATGCTAGTCTAATTGTACTGAAAGCTTTTGTATGTACCAGCACCTGTACTTATACAAGTAATTTGGGATGTTTTTCTTAATATAGATAGGCATATATGTAAATATCCTTATTCTGTTATTTTCAGCCATAACAGTGAAAGAGATTAAGGTTCCATTATTAGACACAAATTTTGAGGTCTCAAATAATGTGAATGCCTCTTCTTCTTCTTCTTCTTCTTTTTTTAAATACAGTGTGTTATTCCCTGAAAGAATGCTTCTTCTAACTCAGAGTTTCTCAACCTCAGATTAATTGACCTTTTGGCCTGGATAATTCCCTGTTGTAGGAGGCTATACTCATTTTGTAGGATGGTTAGCAGCATTCCTGACTTCTGCTCTGTAAGTGCCCATAATATCTTGTGACCACCAAAAATGTTTTCAGACATGAGATATTGCCAAGTACTCCCTGAGAGTTTCAAAATGCCTCCTGGTTGAGAATCACCATGAGCTGAACCTTCAGATGTCATTCAGTTACTTCTACTAAATTCTAAAATGTAGATATAGATCACCAGAAAAAAAAAAAAAAAAGAAAAGAAAGAAAGAAAGAAAAATCAGCAGGTTTACTCTACAGTTATTCAAGTGGAGTAACCTTATGCTAAGACATCTTTGTTGCCTTGTAATTTAAAAACTACAAAATAAAAAGTTACTAATAGTGAGTCAATTTATCTAATTTGGGGGTTGCTGATAAAATATCTGTAAGTTGCATCAATGTGTGGCACATAGTATGCTTTCAAAAAATCTGTTGAAAAATGTCTAACCCTCTCCTGAGCTAATAATTCCACCAAATGACATGATGGCTATTTATTCATTTATTCAAGAAATACTAAGTTATTAAGGACAGGATCTATGCTGAGTGCTGGAGTCACAAGAAGAGGAAAGTTAATAATTACAATAGTGTCTTGAAGCCTTTTTCAGAAAGACTTGATTACTCCATCAAGGCCCAACAAGGCATATAGTGCATCCTATAGCCACAAACTTTAAAGTTAAAGGTTTACAACTGAGTTGCCTTAAAAGTCTACATAAAAATTATTTAGTAAGAAAAAAGCTTTAATTTATGTATATTATAGTTTTGATATGTCATTCAGTATATAAACATATGAATAATAAATGGAAGTTCTAAAATATACACATTTGCAAGATAATTGTATAGTTAGCACAATGTATATAATAGAGACATAAGTTATCACATTTTTATAGAAGTAAATATTTTATATTTATTTCTGAAATAAGATTTGTATTTTAAGAATATTTTATCAATATATTTATGAATGCTTTGTCTCTTCTTTTTATTCTTTAAACTAAAAAGATTACTAATAGGTTACATGTTCTAATATTTCAAAATAGAAAAATCAAAAAGAAGACTTAGATGAATATAAACATACTTGAAAAACTTTGATTTGTCTCTTTCTTAAGATCTTGAGAAGGCTTTTGAAAGCTTGATCCTAATCCTTTACTTTGCTTCATTTTAAAATAGACTATAAAACCAAATTCCAAGTCAGAGTTTGTCATTACTCAATGCCTCTTCTGATTAGAACTGTATTTTTTTACATCAATACATTTGCTAACACATATTACTCCATACATTGCTTTTAACACTAACTAAAGAGTTTATTTTCTGTTTGTGAATGTAGTAATTGGAGATTCTGACTGGCCTAGGCTATTAATATCTCTGCAACCCCTAGAGAGGTGGAACTGGCCAAGGAGTTCATTCAAATTGTTCCTCTCCACCTCTAGTGTTCTTCATGAGACGTAGTTCCAAGATAGTCAGTTACAATAAAGGAGAAGCATCAAATTGGCACATTGAAATCCTGCCTAGGTTGTAGCTTAGGAGGCATTCTTTGTGTGTTACAGAAGTGCTTGGCATTAGTAGGCTCTCAACTCATATTTGCTAAGTGAAGAAGGAATAACTGAATACAGAATGGTATGTTAATTCAATCTTTCAATCTGGATCCAGTCAATGTGGAGTCTGTGGACTCTATTAGTAACTTGCCTAGCTGTGCATGTTTTAATATAGACAGACAATTTGGTAGCTTCCCAACCTGCCTTGCTACTGAATGATGACTGGAGAACATAGGACTGCCACTGCTTTTAGAAATACTGCTAGTGGCAAAATACAAATATACAAGTTGGAGACGTAGTTCTTAATTGTTAGTAGAAATAGAGCTTTCCCTTCAGAGCAACATATTTCAAAACAGATTTTGAAACATTTACCTAAAACATGAGCAAATAGATTTCTCAACCTCTGGGGCATTTTCAGTCTTTATATTTTAGCCAGTTATCTATCGTTTAGAATAATAATACCAGTTTCAACCATCCTACAACTACAATATTTATTCTGGGACTTTAGAGTTGCAAACATTCCTTTAGCTGCTGGGAGTTTTATTGATAGATAACCTCTGGTGTTTCAGGACTTGGAAGCTTAATATCCCTGAGATTGGTACAACTCTGCCTCCTCTGACTACAAATAAAATCATCAATTAGCTGATTATCCTAACACCTTAGCTAACACCTTTATCTGAAAACACCTTCTGCTAACACTGGCATGACACAAGGGACAGTACCTTGCTCATGGCTTCTCCCTGCCAAGTTCTGATCCTTCAGTTCTTCTGCTCCCAGACCAAGCAAAAATGATGGGGGGAAGAAAAGATGCAAGGTCTCCTTACTCTATGATTTATGTAAGCCTGATCTAACTTTATAGTAATTCCCTTCTAATCAGGATTAGCTTATAGCATCAAGAATGAGAAAAATATCCATGGGCTTTCAAAAGGCAACTTCTCTCCTTTTGCTAGGGGGTACGGGAAGGGAAATTTCAGTAAGTTCATCTCTTCCTTAGAGAAGATAGTTTCAATGTTAATTTGATTATTTTTCTATTTCAGTGTGATTCTGTGCCAAAAATCCTTTCAAGTCTGCTTCTGAAACACACATATGTATGTATATATCTATGCACAGTCAAATATTGAACAGTTAACAGTAAAGATTTATCTGTTTTTTTCTTCAGGCAACTTCTAACCCACAACTTCTGTTTCTTAGAAGTGCCTAAGGCATTAGAATGACATCAAAGAGCCAGTAACTTGGCATTTACTATATTAATACTTATCTAGTGGAAATAAGAAACTATTAGAGTGTATATTCAGAAGCTTCAAGCTTTCACTTGATCATAGCAAAATATTAACATGTAAACACTTTAGAGAAGCAATGTATTTTTTTCTTGGGTAATTTAACATTCATTTTGAGGGAAAAATTATTATCCTTAATATATCTGCAATAGCTAAAGTTCAGGTCAACTTTATCTAGCATGTGAAGATGAGTTATTTGATAAATAGTGACCACTTCATCTTTGAGAAACCTTGCTTTAGATAAATAATTTCCAGGTAATAATTGTTATTTCTACTGCTTTATAAAGACTGTTTGAGTGTGGGGTCAAACTAACCTTTCATTAAATCAAAGCAGTGAACCAGATGCTTAGAATAATGATGATAATTAATCCATAGCCTTGTAGAAGAACAAAGGCTCATTTGAAGAAGGCATTTATATGCTAGAGTCATTTCTTTTGTTCTTGTTTTGTTTAGTGTCTCATGGTAATTGAATTCATAAGAGATTTGAGAAACATATTAGATAACATTTATTATGTGACAGCATATCAGCATTTCAGAAAACCCTCGTGTATGTACCTAGAGAATCAATTTACCTTTGATCCAATTTTATATTATGATTAAGTATACTCAAAATCAAAATGTTATCAAATGATAAACAATAAATTCTACCTTGGTTTCATGGATTTGGTTTCTACAAATTGTATTAGTCTATTTTCATGCTGCTAATTAAGACATACCCGAGACTGGGTAATTTATAAAGAAAAAGAAGTTTGATGGACTCATGATTCCACATGGCTGGGGAGGCCTCAAAATCATGGAGGAGGGCGAAAGGCACATCTTACATCACAGAAGGCAAGAGAGAGAATGAGAAGCAAGTGAAAGAAGTCTCCCTTTATAAAACCATCAGATCTCCTGAGACTTATTTACTATCCATAAAGCAGTATCAGGAAACTGCCCCCATGATTCATTATCTCCCACAGGTCCCTCCCACAACATGTGGGAATTATGGGAGCTATAATTCAAGATGAGATTTGGGTACGGATACAGCCAAACCGCATCATTTCATCACTAGCCCCTTCCAAATCTCATGTCCTTACATTTCAAAACCAATCATGACTTCCCAACATTCCCCCAAAGTCTTAACTCATTTCAGGATTAACTCAAACGGCCACAGTCCAACGTCTCATTTGAAACAAGGCAAGTCCCTTCCCCCTATGAGCCCGTAAAATCAAAAGCAAGTTAATTACTTCCTAGATACAATGGGGGTACAGGAATTGAGTAAATATAACCATTCCAAATGGGGGCAATTGGCCAAAACAATGGGGCTACAGTTCCCATGAAAGTCTGAAATCCAGCGGGACAGCCCAATCTTCAAGCTCAAAAATGTTTTCCTTTGACTCCATGTCTCACATTCAGGCGCCACTGTTGCAAGAGATGGGTTCCCATGGTCTTGGGCAGCTCCACTCCTTTCGCTTTGCAGGATACAGTCTCCTTCCTGGCTGCTTTCACCGGCTGGCATTGAGTGTCTGCAGCTCTTCCAGGTGCATGGTGCACACTGTTAGTGGATCTACCATTCTGGGGTCTGGAGGACAGTGGCCCTCTTCTCACAGTTCCACTAGGCAGTGCCTCAGTAGGGACTCTGTGGGAACTCTGACCCCTCATTTCTCTTCTGCACTGTCCTAGCAGAGGCTCTCCATGAGGGCCCCACCCCTGCAGCAAATATCTGCCTGGGCATCCAGGCATGTCCATACGTCCTCTGAAATCTAGAGGGAGGTTTCCAAATCCCAATTCTTAACTTCTGTGCACTCACAGGCTCACCACCACGTGGAAGCTACCAAGGTTTGGGACTTGCACCCTCTGAAGCCATGGTCTGAGCTCTACATTGGCCCCTTTCAGCCATGACTGGAGTAAATGGGATGCAGGGCACCAAGTTCCTAGGCTGCACACAGTATGGGGACCCTGGGTCCAGCGCACGAAACTATTTTTTCCTCCTAGGTCTCCAGGCCTGGGATGGAAGAGGCTGACGTGAAAATCTCTGACATGCCCTGGAGACATTTTCCCCGTTGCCTTGGGATTAATATTCAGCTCCTCATTACTTATGCACATTTTTGCAAACGGCTTGAATTTTTTCTCAGAACATGGGATTTTCTTTTCGATCATATTTTCAGGCTGCAAATTTTCTGAATTTTTATGCTCTGTTTACCTTATAAAACTGAATGCCTTTTACATAACCCAAGTCAACTTTTAAATGCTTTGTTGCTTAGAAATATATTCCACCAGATACTCTAAATTATCTCTCTAAAGTTCAAAGTTCCACAAATCTCTATGGCAGGGGCAAAATGTCTCCAGTCTATTTGTCAAAACATAGCAAGAGTCACCTTTTCTCCAGTTCCCAAAAAGTTCCTCATCTCCATCTGAGACTACCTCAGCCTGGACTTTGTCTATATCACTATTGGCATTTTGGGTAAAGCCATTCAACAAGTCTCTAGAAGTTCCAAACTTTCCCACATATTCCTGTTTCCTTCTGAGTCCTCCATACTCTTGCAACTCCCGCCTGTCACCCAGTTTCAAAGTTGCTTCCACATTTTCAGGTATCTTTACAGCAGCACCCCAGTCTCAGTAACAATTTACTGTATTAGTCTGTTTTCGTGCTACTAATCAAGACATACCTGAGACTGGGTAATTTATAAAGAAAAAGATGATTAATGGACTCACAGTTCATGGAGTTTAGTGGACACAGTTTAATGGACTCACATGCCTGGAGAGGCCTCACAATCATGATGGAGGGTGAAAGGCATGTCTCATACATTGCAGCAGGGAAGAGCAAGAATGAAAACCAACTAATATAAGACCATCTGATCTCGTGAGGTTTACTCACTAGAATGCAAGCAGTATGAGGGGAACTGCCCCTGTGATTCAATTATCTCCCACTGGACTCCTCCTACAACGTGGGAATTACGGGAGTTGCAATTCAAGATGAGGAAGGGGACACAGCCAAACCATATCACAAATGATCATGAATGGATTTCTTTCTAGAAAGAGATGGAAGAAGATAGTTTCTAGCAAGTTTGGATAAATCTGACTAGGTCAAAATGTAAAATTCTATTCCCTCTTGTGTTTATGTTAACAAAGCTAGGTTCTAATACTCATCAAACTTTTTGTACAGTCTTTTGTATTAAAAAAGAAAATAAATTTTCATGATACCGTCTAAATTTTTACAGAGATTTTTATAGTCCCACTTATTTTTTATACTAATTGTGCAAGGGAAGAAAATTAAGCAGAGCATATCTAAACAATCTAAGAAACACAATTCCTCATATATACCTCAAAATAAAGAAACTCATCTCAAAACATAACTTAAAAATAAGCATTAGAAACTGAAGCTGACTGGCATTGCACAGAGCATGTCTTAACAGAAAAAATAATTTTAATTCATCCATTCAATAAATATTTACCATATGCTTTCCATATGACAGCCACTGGGCTATTTAATATAAATGAGCAGCAAATATTCTATGGTGACAATTTTAAAAAATCAATAAAGATGCAAAAAAAATATTTAAAACTTTTACAAAATGGGCAGTCCACATTATAAATAGAAAAACAATTAGAAAGAAAACTAGAAGGAAGACAGATAATTGTATAAAAAATGTTTGGCAATTTGAAATACTGCCAGTGGATCAAGTAAAAAGAATATTATTTCTTTCTATTGGTAATAAGACAGAGAAATATTTATTGAAATAAATTTTATTGTGATGATGAAGCAATTGTCAAGGTGTTGGGGTTCAAGTGAGGAATATGAGCATGTAAAGAAAGTAACAGTGTTGAAAACTCTTAAAATACCTTGAAGAGAAGAATGCTATGGTGAAGGATAGAGGATAGAGAGCCAACAGATTGAGGATCTTTAATGAGATAACTTGGTAACTTAATGTTTATACCCTAATGAATAGACCTTAGCAAAGAGGGCAGCAATAAAAGGAGAGAGGGGAAAAAGTGGCATAAAATTGGTAAGTGATGTTCCTTCCGTTGGAAAAGGAGAACAGGGCAGGGCAGACGTAGGTGAGTTTATTTGTTTGGTGGCAGAAGTTGAGATTCATCTTGTTAAATGATTCCTATTTCAATGTAAATATGCATTAATTCAACAATTTCTATACTATTGTTGATATTTCTGAACATGGGAGGAAAGTGGAGAGGGGAATTTAAGGGCAGTTTAGGGCAATTTATAGAGACTTGTGAAAAATATTTAAATAGATTGCATAAGAAATGGGAACAAGAAATGAAGAAGGAATTGGGGAAAAGATTGCAAGATTCCAGTTGAAGAAGAATGTCATAAATTAGTATTGGCACAAATCTACATCATTCTCCAGGTATCTCTAATGATGCTTAGTAGCTAGGTGTATGTGTAGAAAAGTTAGGCTTTTGTTGTTGTTGTTGTTATTGTTGTTGTTTTCTTCAAGCAGTGTGGTTAAAGAGCAATAGAAAAAAAAGGGAACTGGAAAAAAATAGAATCAGAGAATGATTGAAATGATACACCAAGTTTCAGAGACATGATGAATGAAGAGATTATGGAAAGGGGTATAAAGAACAAAAATGGAGTTTTCAAGGAAAAGGAGGACTACCTGCATTTGAAGAAAATGTATATTGATATTAATTAAGATGAATCAGCTGGTTGATAATTGGGGAGACGAATGTTTCAGTTCAAGTTTTAATTGTTTAAGAGTTGCCAGATGACGATAGTATACAGTGTACGAAAACACTGAAAGAAGATAATAGTCACTAAAGGTGAAAAAAATTATGAACTGAAACTCAATCTAAAAATAATTTAGATTGTTTCTCAGTGTGAGAACTACTCCAACTATAATGGATAACCAGAGAAGTATTAGAACCATCTAAGAGTAATGACAACCAAGAAAACTACCTTTAGTAGAAAATAATCGAATAACACTTCAAAGTGGATAAAAAGAAAGAAGAAAGAAAATATTTTATAGTGGAAAGTACACGGCATTTAGAACCTGAGAGTCGTTCATTCATGTCCCAACTCTACCATTTACTAGATCTGTGGCATTGTCTATCTGAATCTTGGCTTTAACAATAGTAAAATATAGATTATCGCAATATATATCTATCATGCTATTTCTCTATGCCAGAGAATGGATTAAATAATTATAACCTGTTTTTTGGATGAAATAAGTCTATGTATAAAATCAGATGTGTAAATATATGAATATTGTCTCATAGAAATTCTGTTTCCACAATAATAAAAAATTAAGTATATGTTTTATTATTTTCATGTGAAGATACCTCAAGGTTATTAAAATACATCAAAATAATTTCATCTTTAATGTATATCCAATTTTGTTGAGCTTATTTGAAAATTGCTTCATTACTTCCTCTTTGGATGGTAACATGCCCTAAGATTTTGCTTAGTTGCTTTGTTTGCAAGGGCCTTATATAGCTACAGCATGTCTGCTTTCTTGTTATCAAAATATAATATAGTACAGTGAGTTCTATTTTATGATTAAAAATAAATTTTCATTAATAAATAATACACATTCAGTTAATATAAATTTTATCCTAATATAAACTGTTACATGTTTTTATAAGTATAAAGTTTAAAAAATATATAGGAAACTTTGCCAATTGCTATTTCAGAATAGGTGGGTTTGAGATGAGTGAAAACACATTTTTAGGATCTTTTAATTTTAAATTAATTTATCAATTATGTGAGAAGATATGCTGATGCTTAATACTTATTGAAATTAAACATAATTAAATGTTTTTATCACCTGTTTTCTAAACAATTACTATTGTTATGAGGATGTGTATAATACCGCTAAAGCCTACCGCATGCCACGGATACCTTGTGATGAAAAAGTGACAAAAATGTTTAGATTTATTTTAGCTGAATATATTGCCTCCTAAAAATAGAAAGAAAAAGAAATAAATTATATTAACAAATACTTCTAAGGAAAATCTGTTTCTAACTAGAGCAATTTTTATTAAACCCAATCTATCCATGCTTTTCCAGGTTAATTGGAATTATAAGCATTCCCTTTCAACATTGTAAAAAATCCCTTAATTGTAATTGGTCCCGTGACCTCTTGTCTAGGCCCCCATGGTGTGACAGCTGACCACTTCTGGCTCTAACTAAGCATCAGAGGAAGTTTTGGTTGTTCGGTTGGTGATGGCTGAAAATCAGTCTTCACTTCCTTCATTACAGGTATGCTGAGGAAATTGTATTCACTTCTTTTTTTGTTTTAATTAATTACTGATTCCGAAGCACCTTTTTCCACACTTGTTTAAACATCTATTTTCCTAAATGTGAAGATCATGCAGCTATTGTGCGAACAGATGATCACACTTTTAGTATATCCTCAATTATTCTCACATTTACTTTCTACATCACCCACTTTAGGGTTTACTAAGAGTTACATAATTCAGAGTATGGATTAGCATTTTACTTAAAGAGCACTGGCAGTTCAACACTTGGATTCATAATGCTCTTCCATCTCACCAAGAGCCTGTTTTTAAACCTAACATCCATCTACAAAACATAACAAGCAGGATTATGCAGAAACACACATGCAGAACATTTTTATCGTAACAGATGAGTGGCTCTCAGAGCAGACAAGAACCCATAGGGTATTCACTGCCATGACTCACTTGTCTCTTCAAAATGCGATATGCTTTATACATGAAATTTAAAAGTCTCACTGCTTCTTAGCACAAGTTAAGATAGAACCTGTTGCTCCCCCTGAATATATCATGTTCATTTCTACTCTAAGCCCTTGTTTTATGTTATGTCTCCATATTGTTGGGCCTACATTTTTCCTTCACACCTCTTTATATATCTTACCTATTTTGAAGGTACTAGCTGAGGTACCACTTCCACAATGCTTGGTTGATCCTGCTTATACAGAGTTCACATTATTTCTTAAGTATTTCTTTCACCAATAGAATTTTTTTTTTTTTTTTTTTTGGAGCAGGTACTGCTATCTTACAAGAGGAAAAGAAACCCTGACTTTGAACTTGGTACTAGGCAAACAATTTGTCCTCAGTTTTGAGAAGGGTGTGCATATTTCCATTTCTTATTGTCAACATGACAAGCAAGGATGAGACGCATCCATTCAAGTTTTACTTCTATTTGCCTTCATTTTAGTGCTGTCATGGGGAGTTGCAGTTCTAAGTCTCAGAATGCTAGTTGTTGGGTCTTGCCTTTAGTAGGAAGTTTCTGCACTTAAGGATGATACTGTTCTGTGAGTAGGCTCATTCTAATTTTCCATGGCAAAGAGTGATGAATTTTTTTTTTTTTTTTCACTAGACAAACTGGGGCCATATACAACTTTTTTTTTTTTTTTTTTTTTTTTTCTGAATATAGATGTAGAGACTTTTGTGTGCCACAATATAAACAATCTCGGACTGTGACTGGTCCCATAGGCTTGATTTGTCAGTTCACATCTGTTATCTAGTTTCTTGCTTAGGTAAACTGAAGTCCTCTTTCAAGGAAACGAAGTAGAATGTGAAAGAAGGAATAAACAGTTCCACTCAATTTTCAGGCCTAAGATCATAGCCCACATCAAAAGCTAGAGAAACTCAATGTTAAATGAATGACATTAGGTCCTCTTACAGTTATTACCAAATGAGTAATTTCCTTCCATATTGTTCTTCATGCACAGGTACCTCCTCAGGGAACTCTGAAAAATAAGTAGAAATAGTATGAGACAAGCAACAGTCATATTCCAAAGGTAATAACATTCTCACTTTATCACATATCAAGTTGAAATATGAAAATGAAAAAGCTTAAAAATATGATTTATTTAGATTTAAAACTTGATTCAAGCCATAAAGACAACCATTATGATACAGACCAAACTGAACTTAAATGTATTTTAAAAATTTGATTTAAAAATTTTACCCATGATTTTTTCTGCTTTGATTGCCTTTGTTTACCTGATTTTTCATTCTTTTCCTATTCAATATCAAAATATTAGATGCACATAGTAAAAAATAAAATTGCAAAAGTTTATAATGAAAAAGAATTTCTTGTTTTATACCTAGTCTAGTATCCTGGTAAAACATATTAATTATCTAGATTTTTTTTTTATTTTAGAGGTTTATAAGGTCATAGTACTTAAAATATTATTATAACAATAATTCTAGATTTAACTATTGGTGTTCCACAATGAAAAGAATATTTAACTTCTAATACTACTCAATAATCCTCATTCAACTCACATTTTGATGGACATCTTTAAACTATGATATGATTTATTAATGGCTTTTGCAACAAGACATAAATTCTTAAAACATGTTTTATTTTTCCATGATATTTATATACCTCTTTTATTAAAGAGCCCTGCAGTATGCTAAGATTACTTGTCACTCTCTTAGCCAACAAATATTCATTTAGTATCTGCCATATACCAGACACTGTTTTAGGTAAAGAGGATTCAGCAGACAGAGAACAAAACAGAAAAACAAGCAAGCAAATACAAATGTTCCTGTCCTCAGGAAGCTTACATCCTGATATATCAAAATTATGTATTATAATTTTGTATACATATATAATTATATGTTATACTGAATTATAGTTATTTCCAAATGTCAAAGTCATGAATTTGTGTACTTATATAATATTTCTATTATCAAGGCCAAATAAAATCTCTTTTCCTATTCTCATCAATTGCTCAAAAATTTGCAATATAACAAAGACTCAAAAAGCAATTGCAACAAAAAGGTTGACAAATGGCACCTAATGAAAGAGTTTCTGCCCAGCCAAAGACACTCAACAGAGTAGATATACAACCTACAGAATGAGAGAAAATATTTGCAAGTTATTCATCTGAGAAAAGTTTAATATCCAGAGTCTATATGGAACTTAAATCACCAAGCAAAAAACAACCAACATTATTTAAAAATGGGCATAGGACATCAACAAGTACTTCTCAAAAGAAGATACATACACATACACATAGCCCACAAGCATATGAAAAAACACTCAGCATCACTAATCATTAGAGAAATGCAAACCAGGCCGGGTGCAGTGGCTCATGCCTGTAATCCCAGCACTTTGAGAGGCTGAGGCGGGTGGATCTTTTGAGGTCACGAGTTTGAGAACAGCCTGGCCAACATGGTGAAACCCTGCGTCTACCAAAAATACAAAAATTAACCAGGCGTGGTGGCGGGCACCTACAATCTCAGCAACTCAGGAGGCTGAGGCACCAGAATTGTTTGAATCAAGGAGACAGAGCTTGCAGTGAGCCGAGATCATGCAACTGCACACCAGCCTGGGCTACAGAGTAATACTCCATCTTAAATAAATAAATAAATAAATAAATAAATAAATAAATAAATAAAATAAAAAGAGAGAGAGAGAGAAATACAAACCAAAACCACAGTGAGATAACGCTGCACACCAGTCAGAATAGCTATTATTAAAAAGTCAGAAAGTAACAGATGTTGGTGGGGTTGTAGAGAAAAGGGAAAGCTTGTACCCTGCTGATGGGAATGTAAATTAGTGCAGCCACTCCAGAAAGCAGTTTGGAGATTTTTCAAAGAACTTAAAACAGAACCACCATTTGACTCAGCAATCCCATTACTGGATATATACACAAAGGAATCTAAATTGTTCTATGGTAAGGATACAGGCACATGTATGTTCATTGTAGCACTCTTCACAAAAGCAAAGACATGGAATCTACTTGGATGCCCACCAATAATGGACCGGATAAAGAAAATGTGGTACATATGCACCATGGAATACCATGCAGCTATTAAATAAATGAGATCATAGTCTTTGCAGCAACCTGGATGGAGCTGGAAGTCATAATCCAAAGTGAATTAATGAAGGAAAGGAAAATTAAATACCATGTGTTCCCACTTATAACTGGGAGCTAAACATTGAGTACACATGAACACAAAAAAGGGAACAATAGACATTGGGGCTTGAATTAGAGGGTGGAGGGTTGAAGGAGGGTGAGGATTAAAAAACTACTTATTGGGTGTTATGCTGATTATCTGGGTAACAAAATTATCTGTATGCCAAATTCTCAAACCCCCTTGGCATGTAATTTACCCAGGTAAGAAACATTTGCATGTACCCCCTGAACCTAAAAGTTGGAAAGAAAACAAATTGCTATATGAAAGTTTCCTTCATATGAATCTGTTTGTTCAGCTGTTTTTGTAGCAGTGTCAAATTATTTTATTTGAATATTGATTAAAGAATAATATGCCTTAACCATACTTTAAATTTATCCACCTCACTGTCATATTCTACATAAAACAAAAAATTTTCCCCCATCCACAGGTGACCTTAAACCACCTTTCCCAGGATGGACTCACATTGTTCAGCAGTATTGCTCAGATACCATATTTCTGAGTTAGAAGGAGTGTTTTCTGAATCCCTGTATATTTAGAGTCACGTTTTCCTGAACTACCATATGTTTTTTTCTCTATATCCTCAAGTAACTTCAGAAATAACATATGGACTATAAGTTATTTGAGTACTTGATTGTTAAAGTTATCTTCATTTTGCTCTTATAATTAATTGAAATTTTAATATAGATATTGAAACTCAAATCTTCATTTTATCATAACTTAGAAGGCTTTGCTTCATTATTTTTAAAATATTTTGTGTTGATAATGAGAGGCTTATTCCAGTCTGATTCTTTTCCGTTGCTGGTGACATTTTTTTGTTCAAGATTTTTAAATTTCCTTTTCAACAAGAGTATTATAAATGTTCTCAAAGACATGTCTTCGTGTGGGCTTAAAACTTTCTTTGCTCAACATTTGGTGAGGCTTTCCAATCTGTCTAGTTAGGTCCCTTTCTTCAGTTTCAGAAGACACTGTTTTAATTTTCCCTTTTGTTCCATTTTGTCTGACCTTTCTTTCTGAAAATCCTTTTGGTGAGAATTGAACTTGCTGGATTGACTTTTTTTCTCCCGCATTTTCAGTTGTCTTTCATGTTTTTTGTTTGTTTTACTGAGCTCTCCTTGATAACTTAAATTTTTTCTTCTGATAATTATTTATAATTTTTATTTATTATATTTGTGATAACTGATGGCTCTTTGCTAGTTTCTTTTTCACATATTTTAAACATTTTAATTAACATAATACCTTCTTTCTCTAAGAATGAAAATTAAAATAGACTTTTTGTAAATATTCTCTCCATAATTTCCGTTGATCCCAAGACCCACTGCTTTGTTTATTTTGATCTTCCTTTTTAATAAGTGTTAATAGTTTTGTATAAATCCTTCATTACAAATTTACATTTCAAAAACGAAGAAATAGGACAGGTGAATAGTTTGATGTAAGGGATATAAGCTCCCTGCTGAGTTATTGGATCTTTTTCCATGTTACATTTCCTCTGAAAAAGAAGGATGAGAGGGAGATCTGGGGCTTTAGGTGGAGCTTATGGGCTGAAACATTCAACTTTAGGGAGCATGAACACATTAGGCTGTGAAGGCAGGACTGTCTGAAGGTAAGCACTTCTATAACTACCTGGGTCAATACCTGACCTTGGAGCCTTTATTGTCCAAAGTCAGGGCACTCATTTTCTTTAGGGAAATCTTTCTTCATTCTTAATTCAGAAGAAAATCAGACTCTGTCATTTGTTTGAGTGTGAGGATCATCACATTTTTAGAGGGAAGTACTGAAAGGAGATGAGTAAAGGCTAAGGGTATCTATGGACAGAAATTCCTGTTCCTCACTATTCTCAGTCTAGTCCTGGGTACTTAATGATCCCAGCTCTGAGGTCAGGTCTTCTCTAGAATGCCCATTTTCACTGCAGACCCCTCATGCACTTACCCTAGGCTGTGGCTTCTGCTTCTCTGTAATAGGAATTGATACCTTGAATTAGGGTAAAGTCCAGTTCTGAGATCTATTAAAATCACCACAAGTATTCATGATCTTTTCTACTCCTTGTTTGTACTAATAGCTTTTTTCCTTTTTATAAATGTATAATATCACTTCAATGGCAGCTTAGTAAGAAGAATGTGTTATACAAGCATATACTAAGTCTCCTATCTTGAACTGGAAACTTTGACCATTTTGTTATTTCTCGAATATTTGGAGTGGTGAAAATAATTGGTAAACTTCACATTATTCTTACTTTTTATAATTGAGCAACTTGGTATACATATATATGTATATAACACTATACTATATACAAAAATTATGTATATATACATGCACACTTATATATAACTAATCCATGCCATTATAGTTATTTATATATGTTATATGCCCAAGAGATACCAGGTACTAATTCGTTAAAGTCACATATGCATAATTGGAACATATAGGTGGCATTACATTTATTTCACCATTCACACTTTAACTGAAGTATTCTCATACCTTTTTTCTGTTAATCATGTTTGTTTTTTATGGTAATCTAGTATTATGTTAGAGATCTTACGTTAAATTCCTGTAAAGAATTTTAAATTAGCTCATGCTAATTTAATGAGTTAGTTGTTCATTAAAATTTTGACTTGGTTATAGTGGTAGTGTTATTCTATAAGGGAAACAAGGAAATGGTACATATTGACAAAAAACAATCACTGTTTACAGATACTATTTGAAAAGCGTAATTCAGAAATGACTGATTATTTTTCTTTTCTATTTTCCTAATCCATTTAGAGGAAAAATTATATTTTTCCTATTTATCTTTCTATAAAAAACTATTTTATATAAATTTTATCCCATATAACAAAACTTAATTGGAAGATCATTATAATTATCAGGCCAGTCACTGTGGATCACACCTCTGATTCCAGCACTTTGGGAGGCTGAAGCGGGCAGACTACCTGAAGTCAGGAGTTGGAGACCAGCCTGGCCAACATGGTGAAACCCTGTCTCTACTGAAAATACAAAAATTAGCTGGGAGTGGTGGTGGGTACCTGTAATCCTAATTCCAGCTACTCGGGAGGCTGCAACAAAAGAAGAATTGCTTGAACCTGGGAGGCAGAGGTTGCAGTGACCCAATATCGCATCACTGCACTCCAGCCTGGGCCACAGAGCATATATATATAGTTATTTCATGTGCACATTTTCAAATAAAGACATTTCTATTATGATACCACATATAAGTTCCAGAAAACCCTCTTGTTTTGTAGAATTGTGCCTAAAAATTACAGAATTATGAAAAATATGTTTAGAGGGCAGATAGATCTAAATATATGCAAACATTATAAAGTATTATCAAAAAAATACAAGTTAATAAAATACTAACAAGTTTTAAAATATGAATTTAGCTTCAATTAAATAATTGCTAATATAAATATAAGCCTGAAAAAACTATAAAGAAGTCATATCCAGAATTGATAAAGATCTCCTACAAGTCAAAAATTAAAGGCAAGCAACTCAAGAAAAATATATAAAATGCTTGAACAAACACTTCTTGAAAGGAGATACTAAAATGTACAATACACATATGAAATTATATCCAATTTTATTTGATTAACAAATGTAAATTGAAACCAAAATGAAATACAACTGCACATCCACCAGAATGACTAAGTGAAAAGTAGAGAAAATTCAGTGTTGGCCATAAAGTCAAGCAATTAGAAATTTCATATGAACTGATGGTATTGTATATCCATACACATAATATCTAATACTGTTTGCCTTTTTATTTTTTCTTTCTCTCCTTTTTCTTTTTTTAAATTTTTTATTTTTTTAATTACATTCTGGGATACATGTGCAGAACGTGTAGGTTTCTTACATAGGTATACGTGTGCCATGATGGTTTACTACACCTATCACCCTGTCACCTACATTTTAAGGCCTGCATGCTTTAGCTACTTGTCTTGATGTTCTCCCTCCCCTTTCTGCCCCTCCCCCCATGACAGGCCACCAGTGTGTGCTGTTTCCTTCCCTGTGTCCCTGTGGTCTCATTGTTCAACTCCCATTTATGAATGAGAGCATGCAGTGTTTGGTTTTCTGTTCCTGTGTCAGTTTGCTGAGGATGATGGTTTCCAGCTTCATCTATGTCCCTGCAAAGGATCTCATTCTTTTTTGTGTCTGCATAGTATTCCATGGTGTATATAAACCACATTTTCTTTATCCACTCTATCACTGATGGGCATTTCGGTTGGTTCCATGTCTTTGCTGTTGTGAATAGTGCCACAGTAAACATACTTGTGCATGTATCTTTATAATAGAATAATTTATATTCCTTTGGATGTATACCCAGTAAAGGAATTTCTGGATCAAATGGTATTTCTGGTTCTAGATCCTTGAATCACCACACTGCCTTCCCCAGTGGTTGAACTAATTTACATTCCCACCAAAACAATGTAAAAGCATTCCTATTTCTTCAAGTCTCACCAGGATCTGTTGTCTCTTGACTTTTTAATAATCGTCTTTCTGACTGGTGTGAGATGGTATCTCATTGTGGTTTTGATTTGCATTTCTCTAATGATCAGTGATATTGAGCTTTTTAAATACATTTGTTGGCTGCAAAAATTTCTTCTTTTGAGAAGTGTCCATTCATATAATTTGGCCACTTTTTGATTTTTTTTTTTTCTTATAAATTTGTTTAAGTTCCTTGTAAATTCTGGATATCAAGTCTTTGTCAGATGGGTAGATTGCAAAAACTTTCTCCCTTTCTGTAGGTTGCCTGTACACTCTGATCATAGTTTCTTTTGTTGTGCAGAAGCTCTTTAGTTTAGTTAGATCCCATTTGTCAATTTTGCTTTTGTTGCAACTGCTTTTGGTGATTTCATCAGAAAATCTTTACCCATGCCTATGTCCTGAATGATATTGCCTAGTTTTTCTTCCAGAGTTTTTATGGTTTGGGTTGTACATTTAAGTCTTTAATTCACCTTGAGTTAATTTTTGTATAAGGTCTAAGGAAGGGGTCCAGTTTCTGTTTTCTGCATATAGCTAGCCAGTTTTCCCAGCACCATTTATTAAATACGGAATCCTTTTCCTATTGCTTGTTTCTGTTAGGTTTGTCAAAGATCAGATGGTTGTAGATGTATGATGTTATTTCTGAGGTCTCTGTTCTGCTCCATTTGTCTATGTGTCTGTTTAGGTACCAATGCCATGCTGTTTTGGTTACTGTAGCCTTGTAGTATCGATTGAAGTCAGGTAATGTGAAGCCTCCAGCTTTGATCATTCTGCTTAGGATTGTCTTAGCTATGTGGGCTCTTTTTTGGTTCCATATGAACTTTAAGGTAATTTTCTAATTCTGTGAAGAATGTCAGTGATAGTTTGATTGGAATAGTGTTGAATCTAAAAGTTACTTTTGGCAGTATGGCCGTTTTCATGATATTGATTCTTCTTATCCATGAGGATGGAATGTTTTTCCATTTGTTTGTGTCTTCTGACTTTCTTGAGCAGTGGTTTGTAGTTCTCCTTGAAGAGGTCCTTCACATCCCTTGTTAGCTGCATTCTTAGGTATTTTACTCTCTTTGTAGCAACTGTGAATGGGAGTTTACTCATGATTTGGCTCTCTGCTTGCCTATTGTTGGTGTAAAGGAATGTTTGTGATTTTTGCACATTGATTTTGTATCCTGAGGCTTTGCTAAAGTTGCTTATCAGTTTAAGGAGTTTTGGGGGCTGAAATAATGGGGTTTTCTAAATATAAAATAATGTAGTCTGCAAACAGAGACAATTTGACTTCCTCTCTTTCTGTCTGAATACAGTTTCTTTCTTTCTCTTGCCTGGTTACCTTGGCCAGAACTTCCAATACTATGTTGAGTAGGAGTGGTGAGAGAGGACATCCTTGTCTTGTACTGATTTTCAAAAGGAATGCTTCCAACTTTTGCCCATTCAATATAATGTTGGCTGTGGGTTTGTCATAAATGGCTGTTATTACTTTGAAATACGTTCCATCAATACCTAGATTATTGAGTTTTTAATATGAAGAGATGTTGAATTTTAACAAAGGCCTTTTCTGCATCTATTGAGATAATCATCACATCCCTCGTTAGCTGTATTTCTAGCTATTTCATTCAGTTTGTAGCAATTTTGAATGGGAGTTTGTTTATAATTTGACTCTCTGGTTGTCTATTGTTGGTGTAAAGGAATACTTGTGATTTTTGCACACTGATTTTGTATCCTGGGACTTTGCTGACGTTGTTTATCAGCTTACGGAGTTTTTGGACTGAGACAATATGGTTTTCTAAACATAGGATCATGCAGTTTCTGTTTGCCATTTTCTACTACCATTGGGCATATATGCACTTTATGACCATGCAATTCCATTCCTGGTATGTTTTCAAGATAAACAATAACTAGCGCTCAAGTAGGAAGTCTTGACAGCACCATTTGTCATACATAGTTCATCTGAACTTTACCTGGTAACTGCGATGACCATTTTTGTTAGTTAATTGACTTTATCCATGGAAGGAACAAATTTCTTATGTCTTTATGATAGATAGTTTTGCAACTTAGAGCGAGATGCCCAGCTCACCAAAGTCAGGCTCCCACTCTTCCACTGAAGCAGGGAGATAAGTTTGCTATCTCCCTTGATCTTTACATTTCAAAGGGATAGCTCCCAGGTCCTTGAGAAAGAAATTCCTGGGTAATAAAGCTGACAAAAGGCCTACCTACTTTTCAAAAGAATATATAGACATTACAAAAGGAGGAGAAAATAGTTACAGGTTTTCTAAAGAAAATGTTCTAAGGGAAAAAAAAAAAAAAATGTGGGGATAAGTCTCTTCCCTTATTTTCAATAGGAAAAAGAAACCTCTCATTTTAAAATTTTAATAGTCTTTATAACATTTACATAGAAATTCTGTTTGTATGTTAAACCTTAATACAAAGCTTTATAAATGATAAAAATACATTGGAGTTAAAAAACTTTGAATCTGCTAAATTATAAAGTTTAGGGGCCAAATAATGGCTAAGAGCAACTCGCAATGAGCACTTCTAAAACAGAGCACTTCAATGAATTAAGCAGCTAAAAATAAGATTTCCAAATATTTTCTCACATTTCATGGATTGCCTTCTATGCTGTTGATTGTCTCCTTTGCCATGTAGAAGGTTTTTAATTTTGTGTAGTTCTATGTCTTTATTTTTGGTTTTGTTTCCTGTGCTTTTGGTGTCATATCCAAAAAAAATCATTGCCAAGAACAATTTCAAGGAGCTGTTTTCTATTCTTTAAGAGTTTAATGGTTTCAGATATTACGTTTAAACTTTGAATCCATTATTAGTTAATTTTTTTAAGATACCTGTAAGACAAGGTATCTTAAAACATTTTCATTCTTTTGCATGTGGATATCTAGTTTTTCCAGCACCATTTATTGAATAGGCATTCCTTTCCCCATTGTGTATCCCCAACACCCTTGTCATAGATTAGTTGACCTTATATGTGTGTGTTTATTTCCGGACTCTCTATTCTGTTTCATTGATCTATGTTTCTGTTTTTATGACACTACTATACTGTTTTGACTACGTTTGTTTTCTAATATAATTTGAAATCCAACAGTGTGATGCCTCCAGCTTCGTTTTCTCAAAATTTCTTTAACTATTTAGTTACTTTGTTTTTGTGGTTCCATATGTTTAGTATATTTTTCTATTTCTATGAAAAATGTCATTAGAATTTTCATACGAATTGCATTGAATTGATAGATTATGCAGTGTGGGAATCATAACAATACTAATTTTCAATTCATGTATATGGGATATCTTTCCATATATCTGTGACTTCTTCAATTTCCTTCACCACTTTTCAATGTACAGATCTTTCACCTCCTTGGTTAAATTCATTAAGTATTATATTCTGGGTCAGGCGCCGTGGCTCACGCCTATAATCCCAGCACTTTGGGAGGCCGAGACGGGCAGATGAGGAGGTCAGCAGATCGACACCATCCTGGCTAACATGGTGAAACCCTGTCTTTACTAAAAATACAAAAAAAAAGTAGCCGGGCATGGTGCTGGGCGCCTGTAGTCTCAGCTACTCGGGAGGCTGAGGCAGAACAATACCCTGAACCCAGGAAGCGGAGCTTGCAGTGAGCTGAGATCGCGCTGCTGCACTCCAGCCAGGGTGACACAGCGAGACTCCGTCTCAAAAAAAAAAAAAAAAAAAAAGTATTATGTTCTTTTTCATGGTATTGTAAACAGGATTGTTTTCTTAATTTCTTTTTGAGACAGTTTACTGTTAGTGTATGGAAACACAACTGATTTTTGTATGTTAATTTTGCATTCCGAAACTTTATTTATTTATTTTATTTTTTTATTACTTCTAACCATTTTTTGGTGGGATCTTTAGGGTTTCTACACATACAGTCATGTCTTCGTCAAACAGAGGCAACTTAAATTCTCCTTTTCATTTCTTATGCTTGCCTACTTGCTCTAGCTAGGTCCTCTAGTGCCATACTGAATAGAAATGATGAGAGTGGGCACCCTTGACTTATTTTTGATGTTAGAAGAAAAATTTTCAGTCTTTCACTATTGATTATGATGTTAGTGGTGGGCTTGTTAGCAGTGACCTTTATTAGTGAAGCAACTACTTGTCTGGGGTGTATACCCTGGGGTTCCTCCTTGTGCACCAGGAAAATTTAGGACACGAACAAACACAAGGAGTTTAGGAGCAGAGGTTTAATAAGCAGAAGAGAAAAGGAAGAGAAACAGCTCTCTCCATAGAGAAAGGGGTCTACAAGTGGAAAAGGACCGGCTGGCAGCAAATGTGCCGGAGTTTATAGTCCGGTTTGAGCTGGTGGTGTCTGATTTATGTAAGGCTCACAGATTGGTATGACGTTTACATAGTCCAAGGGGAAGGCTTGTCGCCCCATCCTGATCTTATTATGCAAATAGGCTTTCCAGGTGATCGGAGTCATCTTGTCTGCTCCTTACTGCCCACATGGCTGACAAAGAAAAGGGAGGATGGAGCCTCCATTTTCAACATGATTGGCACAGCTGCTGGTATCTATGTCTGCAGCTCAATTTTACAGGCTGCTCTTCGTTAGAAAGGAAGATAATTTGGGGCTGCTTTTCACTAAAATGAAAAGCTTTACCGAAGACTCCCATACCCTTGCTATCTGCCTAAGTGATTTCTTCTTAACATCTGCATCATTAGTTCACGGTACCTTCCTTCTATACTTAATCTACTGAGAGTTTTAATATCCAAAGTATGTATGAAATATGCACAACTTTATAATAAGTAAACAAATAACCCAATTTAAAAATGGACAAATCCTGAATAGAAATTTTTCCAAAGAAAACGCACGCATGCCCAACAGTCATAAAAAATAGTGCTCATCATCAGTAATAATCAGAAAATTGCAAATCAAAAACACAATGAGATATTACCTCACAGCTGTTAGGATGGCTATTATCAACAAGATAGACAACAAGAGTTGGCGAGGATGTAAAGAAAAGAGAACCCTTGTACAATGCTGGTGTGGATGTAAATTGGTTCAGATATTGTGGAAATTGAAATAGAGGCTCCTGAAATAATTAAAAATAGAACTACCATATCATTTATCACTCCCACTTCTGGGTATGGAGTCAAAGGAAATAAAATCAATGCCTCAAAGAGATATCTGTATTCTCACGTTTATTGCAGCATTATTCATAATAGTCAAGATATACAAATAATCTAAGTGTCCACTGATGGATGAATGGATAAAGAAAAAATGGTACATATATACGAAGGAATATTATTTAGCCATAAATAAAGAAGTAAATCCTGTCATTTGCCACAACATAGATGAACACGGAGGACATTATGCTCCATGAAATAAGCAAGACACAAAGATGAATAACCACATGATCTCACTTGAAATGTGAGGAATCTTGAAAAGTCAAACTCATAAAAGCTGAGGGTAGAAGACTGGTTGTTAGGACTCAGGAGGGAGGGGAAAGGGGATATATTGGTCAAAGAATAGGAATTTTTAGTTGTAAGATAAACAAGTTATGGGGATCTGATGTATAGCATGGGTGGTCATGGATGTGTTAATTAATCTAATTGTGATAATCATTGCACAATGTTTACCTATATTAAATATTGGTATTGCACATCATGAACATATTCAATTTTTATTTGTTAATTAAATATTTCAAAATAATAAAAAAGAAGTACTGAAGGTGACTGTAGAATCACCTTAGTACAAAAGAATCTTGGCTGAATGGAGTTCAGTATTCTTCCAATCTTTTTTTGTTTTTGAGACAGAGTCTCGCTCTGTCACCCTGGCTGGAGTGCAGTGGCACAATCTCAGCTCACTGCAACCTCCGCCTCCTGGATTTAAGCAATTCTTCTGCCTCAGCCTCCCGAGTAGCTGGGACTACAGGCGAGTGCCACCACGTCTGGCTAATTTTTGGATTTTTAGTAGAGATGGGGTTTCATCATATTGGCCAGTCTAGTCTCAAACTCCTGACCTTGTGATCCACCTGCCTCGGCTTCCCAAAGTGCTGGGATTATAGGCAAACAAATACACAAACAAATACATAAAACGATCATTAACTTTGTGACAAAATTATATGGGAATCATAACCAAAAATACTACTGTTTTATACTCAGAGAATTCCCCTATTTACCAGTCTCATGAAAGTTAGTTTGTGCCACAGATCACATGTTGAAGCAGAAGAGGCTGTATTGTTCACAATGACAAATTCACCATGAAGCTAATGAATTATTTTCAGGCACCATGGCTTGAGGAGACACTTCCCAAGGCCCTGCTAGAACTTCAGCTATGTAATTTAAGGAAACACAAATTTTCATAAATGTACAAAATTAAGATATTCTTTTCTTTTATCTAAACAGATTCCACAAATTGTATACTCTTGAGGCAACTCACAAACTAGCTCCATCGTCAGACTGCCCCATTGCTTAATTTTATTCAATAAGTAAAGGAACAGCCCAAGTTATTTGGAGAATGAGAGATGAATAAGGAAGCATCGTTTTTCCTGTTTTAATATCTTTATTAAAATAAAGCCTTAATCAAAGGCAGTGTAATTTTCATAAAACACTGACTAAAATGTTAGCCGTAAGTGTTTTCTCAACGTTTATTCCAGAGTATGTGAAAGTCAAGAAAAAAAGAAGAGAAATGGTTTAAAGCACTGATTAGAAATGAGAAGCCCTGTAAATGAAAATGGAAGGTTTAATGATTTTTGCCTTAGTTGTTAAACCCCTTATAATGCATGTCATTAGAAAACGATTTAAATATTTGGTGAAGAGTCTCAAGGGGGCAAATTCCAAAAGTGGTTTTGGACCCTTATTAAAAATGTAGTGAAATCGTAACTCCACATTACAATAGCAATTAACTATGGTTAAAGGTGCCCTGAAGATATGCAATTACTTTTAAATTAATTCTGCAATTTAAGATATATATTTACTGTATTTATTTATCAGCTAATTGATAAGTTGCCAGTTAAATGAATGTGAAAGTCCCCAGTATGTAACATAATGAACATTTTTTATTTATTTGAGGTTATTTTATTGCTGGCTCTTGCAAATAATACTTAAGATGACCATCTTACTCATTACAGGAAAATGTAATAGTCTTAGAAACTAGATGAGAATAAGGTTGTTACTAGAGGGCATGTTCATTTATTGAGTTATTTACATTTATAATAATTCATAAGAGCAATAATAATTGTCTTTGAAACAAAATAATTATTTTCACATTTTTAAAACAAATTGACTATAGCTATTTTATAATGTGTTGGGAAGGCAGGAAATAGAAATTTATAACAAATACTAAACATAGTTATATTTCTAAGTAACTTTACCCCAAAATCTATTAACAGATTAGAAACATTTCATGATTGTTTAATGGAGGGTGGATTTCTATTAATCAAATCCTGTTTTATACCAATCCCCATAATTCAAAGAGAAATCTATTTTGTCAAAAGGAAGAATTGCCTCTGGAAAGTATAAATGACAAAATTAAGGGTAGAAAAATTTAAATATGTATTAGAGACAAAAAGATAATTATACAGACATTTAAAAATCTTACTAGTAAAACCATTTACAAGATGAATCTCAGGGGAAGTATATGCTATAAGATTTGAATTATTTATGGCAGGATTATTTATTTTCACTGATTTGAAAATCGCGGAGTATGCAATCCTTAAAACTTTATCAACTTGGTTAAGTTTTTCACTAGCCTCAAATTGTCTTATTACTTATTACTCTGTACCTTGAGTGATAACATTGCTCTTTTTTGTCTTGTCCTTTGTCACTTGACCTTACTTCTTTTCCTCTGTTACTTGACTTTTTTGAAACACCTTCATCTAGTAATATCATTAAATTCTGTCTCAGTGTTATCGAAGAGACACTCTTAAAATAGAATACAAAAACATTTCAATTATTTGACAATGGAGAAAAAGTTGATGGTTCATGTTTAGCTGAATCACATAAAAGAACAGTGTGGTCTCTAACAGATGACAGTAATAAGTCTCAAAAGCCTTGAAAAAGAAAACCTGTAATTTTTCAGTTTAAAAGAATAATTATCTAAGATGAACATCTAATTTAATTCTCAAATTGCTTAAATATATAATTTTTAAAGTAACTTTTAAGTTATGTAGGCAGATGAAATCAAAGGAGTTATGAGTTACAAATCGCAGTCTCTATCACTTTCAAACATTCTAAGACCTGCAAGACATTATTTTAGAAATTACTTGTAATATATATTTCTAAAGGGGACACAACAGAGGGAGGGGGTTTAGGGCATAAAACAGGACTATTTAGTGAAAGTCTACTTAATAAATGTTGAAAACTATCCAGAAAACCAATGTCAATTCTAACACTGTGATATAAATGAAAGGATATTACAAATAAAATCTGAACAGGTTATTTGTGGAACAAAAATGTTGTTAGATTGATTTGAAAGTTTACAGGGCCAAGAGGAGTCAAGACCCACTATAGAAGAACAAGGTGAAAAGAATTGTTTTATCAGATTTCAAGATATAGTACTCAACTATTTCATTAAAATCCTGTAATACTGGCTATATAAAGAAGTAAATCAATGATACAGAATGAGGAGAGATTAGAAACAGATTTACAGACACAAATGCTAGATTCACAATAAAGTTATCTTTACCGTACAAAGGGAAACGAATGGACTAATAAAAGAGAATAATTTCATGACATCTGTGTAGTAAGGGAAGTTCTAAAATGACAGAAAGGAGAAAGCATAGAGTAAACTATTGATAATTATGAACACATCAAATCTAAGAACTTCTGCTCATGAAAAAAAAATCTCAAAAAATGTAATGTTAGCAATAAGGTGGCTGAAATGTCACTCACAACACCTGACAAGGGGCTCATATCCAAACTACATACAGTATCCCTAAAAAGAAATCATTGAAAAATACACAACCAATAGTTTAAAGAACAATTCAACCTCTTTTGCTCAATATTATTATTCAATATTCGTGTTGTTGTTTACAGTAGGAGTTTTTAAAATTTTTTGATTGTTTAATTAAACAATAACATAATTATTCATTCTATGGGTGATAGGTATTTGAATAGTTTTCCATTTGGGGTAATCCAAAACAATTCTATGAGTAGTCTTGAATCATGTATTTTGGTCTATATAAGCACATGTTTCTGGAAGGTATACAGCTAGAAAGGAATTGCCAGGTCATAGAGTACAGAGATATTTTACCTGACCAACACTGAAGATAAATCATTTGACACTTGTTAAAATAGTAAGACTATTCAAGACTATCGCCACTTGCTACTCTCACCTGACATAATTTTTCCGAAGAGCGGACAAAGAACTTAGACATCAAGGCAATGAGATGGGGAGCTTGTTCAGATATCAAGGATGATCAGATATCAAAGTTGGTCAGATAACGACAGTGGCAGGATTCTTGCTAAACTGATTTGCAAGATTCTTGGTAAAGGCAGGCCACAGTTGAGGCCTGGTCAAAGAAGACTAGTAGGAGCCTGACCAAATTTTGATCAAGGAGAGTCTGTGTAAACAGATAATGTCAACTTTTCCAAATGTGAATATGTGTCAATTAACACTATTCTATAGCAGTGTGCGGAAACTTATTTTGCTCAACAAACTTGCCAACAATATTGTGCTTGTGGGTATCTAGTGGTATTTTACTGTGACTTTCTTTTACTTTTTTGTTTTCTTTTTGTTGATGAATAATGAGAGAGGATACATTTTCCTGTTTATGGACCATTTGGATTTCAGTTTTTAGAATATGTAGATTTGAGTTGTTTTCTAACCTATTAGTTGTATGTTTGCCAATGATTTATTTTTAAGGATTCTGTATGTAGTTTCGATATGAGCCCCTTGTCAGTTGTTGTGAATGACATTTCAGTCACCCTGCTGCTATCTTGAGCATCTGTGAATTTTGGTATCTGAGGGGGTCCTGGGACCAATTCCCCACAGATATGGAGGGGCAACTCTATTTCTCATTGAATTTACTAAGTCTGGAAAAATACTTTACTAATTTTTCTTAGATGTTTATTTCTTGTAGTGAGTCTCATGGTGTATTTTTTACGTCATCAGGCAAACTAATTGTTACAACACAAACATAAGCTATGAAATTGAGTTATTTTATCTCTATGATGCATTTGGAATTTTGCCATTGAATGCTTTATTTTAGTGGCAGTTTAGGTTGTTATATTCATCATGTAAAAAATGTTTAATATTTTAAAATGTTTAATGAATTTCTCCAAAAAAAAACTTTGAATGGACAAATCCTCCAAAACTGATATGGGTTTGAGTGTCCTTTGAAATTGGTCGTTAGTACTGTCTTTTATATTTTGTCCCAGAAGGTGGAGGAATATCTTGAAAATGGGGAACATACAGATTTTTAAAAATTATATGAAGTTCAACACAACAGTTAAAATAATTCTAAAGCAACATGGTTTTTTTTTTTTAAAAAATGTATTATTGGAATGATGAACAATACATAATCAAATATAGACTACTGATATTTTACTTGCTTTTACTATAGATAATAGAAATAATTTCACAAAAATTTAAAACAACCTATAAGAAAAATCCTAATTCAAATGTTTCAAAAATTCACCCAATCTACACCAAAAGAAATGTTTATATTAATTTATTACTAGCATAGAACTAATGTATTTAGTAACATTTATATTCAGATTCCAAACATCCAGTAAATCATTCAAATTCCAGGTGTGTATCTCACATCTATCACTAGATTCTCAGTGTCATACTGTCAAATTCCGAAAGGCAGTCCTTGAATTAAATGCTCCAGTTCAAGCTTTAACATAGGAATGAAAGTTGATCTAACTTGACAGTTCTCTAGAAATAATCATTCTGACATGTCAAAGATGGTACATGCCTGGATCTTTACATTATTCAAAAATGATGGAATCTAGGGAAAGGAAAAGAAATGACAGAAAGTCTTACACCCAAGAATTAAATACTTTAAAAGGGGAAAATGGTATAATTTATATGGAGTTAGGTTGGGCATGGGGGATGAGACTATAACAGTATATTTCATTGTATCTTTTCAACCTTGTTCTCAACTTTTTCCCACGTTCACTGAACTTTCAAACTTGGAAGACTATTGAAAAAGATGGATAAGGCAAACTTTTGGCATTTAACAATAGTAGTCAGTGATATTTTTTGAGGTGAAATTTTAGTATATAATAAATAACAAGTGCACAAATATACTAGAGAAAGTTAATCATCTTGTATCTAAAATTTTAAATCAATTGCCCCCTTTTTATGATCTCACTTTTGTAATTTGTCTCAAGATCTTTTCAGCAGCTGCTGACTATGCTCTGGTTGACTATCTGTCTTGTTTGATTTATGTCAGCGATTGATTAAAACTACTGAATATTTCTCTGATTTCTACCCATTCAATAACAGCAATGACTAAATCCATTTTGATAACACAAAATAGTAGCCTAAAGATTTTTATTCATCCAAAATATAATTAATGATTTTTTATACTATATCATACAAATGAAGACTTAATCTGCAAGAATCACTTCTAGAGTTGATGTAGTAGTTCAGATACCTTTGCCAAACACAGCCTTAGATCTCTACAGTGAGTCCACCACAATGGCACTACAGTCAGCCTATGAATAACAAACTAGATGAGCTGAGTCAGCTGGGTCACTTACTGCTCCTGCTCACATAGGAAAGCTGGAAGTGATAGATAGCTCCTTTAACTCTGCCTGACTAATGCACCCTTGGGGAACACCAAATTGGGAACTTTTTTTCTTTTTAATCATTCTGAGACAAACTGCAGGGATGCAGTTGGTTTATTCTCCACTCATAATAAGGAAAATTGTTGTGAAAATGAATAATAGCTGTAGAAAGCAGTGAAAATAATATTTTACATCATAAGATAATATTTGGCTTTCAGTGAACACATTTCAGTCCAGACTGTCAAAATATTTTTTCAGCATTATTTACAAGTATCTGAGAAAACTTTGACATTCAATGTATCAACATAAACATTAAACATTTTTAGCTTAAACAGAATAGCAATTCTCATAAAATGAATATGTACATAGCTGGTATATCATAAGTCCCATTATACAACGGGGCAATATTTATGAGATTATTTTTTAGATCAGGACCTAAGTACAACTTTACTGTAGAGTCACAATTGTATTTTTAATATGCTTTATGAAACATTCAAAGTAATTATTTCTTTTTAAATTCAATGAGAGAAAATAAAATATGAGGGCTAGGTAAACTAATTCCTTAACTTCTTTATAACATTTTTTTTTTTTTTAAGGAATTATTTGTTAATAAATAGGCTCAGGAGAAAAGCACAAGGCAATGATGCTTCCCTACCCTTGGCCAGTATGAAAAAGAGTTATTTACAAGAGCCTGACAGAAGAAATTGATAAGCTTCTAATGCTGCAATTCCTTCTTTTTTTCACATTACCAGCCCTATGTAACTTATTTAAAGCACTTCAGAAGTTAACAATGGTGATGGAGAAGAAAACAAAGTACAAGACAATTGTAAAAAATGGAGGGAAAATGGAGTCATTTCAAATTCGCTGTTTTTCTGTTAGATGTCATTGTAACTAGAATAAACAATTAATTTTTTAAATATTTAAAATAACTGTATCTTAAGGAAAAGTTCAATATTTTCGTTGTAGATTTGAGTACCTGTTAAGGTAGTGAGAATTCAAAGATTAATACTTTCATTATCTATGACCTTAAGGAAGGAGGAAAAAAATATATACATTAAAAATTACAAAATAACATGTATCCATTCAACCTCTATTATTGAGTACCCACCATATCTCAAGCACTGTGATTGACCCTTTCACATAATGAAGAGAAAAGGTAGATACAAGACTTCATGAAGTTTAGGCATAAATTAAATGATCACACAGAAAAATATAACATGTCAAAGGTGATAAGAACCACGAAGAAAAGAGACATACTGCTAAGGAAGATTTAGTAATCTGGGTCAAAAAAAGGCTTTCCTGAGGACAAAACAATTGAGTTGATATGACTGAGATGTGTGAGAACTTATTGAATGAAAAATGTAAGAAGCATGCTCCAGGCAAAAGAAATACCATGTAGTAGGAGGAGACATGGCATATGTGATGAACAGAGGCCAGTGTGACTGGAGCTGTGAGAAACTGGAGGACAGTAGTCCAAGCGAGGCCAGAGAGATCAGAATAAAACAGCTCAAACAAGGCAGAATACACCAGTTTACAAATAGTAACCTTTCTTTTGGATCATAAAAAAGCAGAAAAATTTTAAGCAGGGGCTAACTTGTTTAGATTAGGAGATTCTTAGAACTGTCATTATGTCTGAAGTGCAGAGATAAGATAAAAGGACAGGAAAGACAGATGAGAAGTCTATGGAAATAGTTTATGAAAAAATGATGGTATTAAATAGATTAAAATGGCCAGGTGCAGTGGCTCACGCCTGTAATCCCAGCACTTTGGGAGGCAGAGGCAGGCGGATCCCGAGGTCAGGAGACTGAGACCATCCTGGCCAACATGGTGAAACTCCGTCTCTACCAAAAATACAAACATTAGCCGGGCGTGGTGGTGCAAACTTATAATCCCAGCTACTTGGGAGGCTGCGGCCGGAGAATCGCTTGAAACTGGAGGTGGAGGTTGCAGTGAGGCGAGATCGCGCCACTGCACTCCAGCCTGGGCGACAGAGGAAGACTCTGTCCCACAGAAAAAAAAAAAAAAAAAAAAAAAAAAGGATTAAAACAGGATGACAGGATGTCAGTGAAAGGAAGGGAAGTGAATGGAATCAAGAGATATTTGTTATGTAAAAACAACAAGATTTGGTGATAAATTAGAATAGGAAGACGCTGAGAGAGGGAATAATCAGTTAAAACATTCACATTTCTGATTCGTGAAGCTGAATAAACAATGGTCCTGTTCCCTGAGATACAAATAATTGGAATAAAACCTGTTTGGGGAAGTGACAAGGAAAAGGGAGATTGTTAGGTCCTTTCTGGACTTGTAGAATTTTTGGTTCCTTTGAAGCATGCAAGTGGAAAAACGTCAGAGACGTTCAAATCCAGATGGACTCCATGGTGAGTGAGGGCTAGGAAAATGAGGCTGGGGCTTGCTGGGCTGCATTCCCAGAAAATGACGCATTCCTAGCCTCTTGGTGTTCACGGTTAAGGGAACAAATTCATAATGTTTGCTAAAACAGACCCAGACTTGGGAGCGTCCAGATATCCCGATATCTGGAAAACAAAGGCACTCCTAATTTTGCTTTAAATATAATAATATCAATTCTTGCAAACTACAGTAATTAAGAAAATTAATCCTTTATCACAAACCCTTGTAGCAGAGCACATCTCCCCAAGATCTACTTTTTTTTCCCAATATATATATATATACAAGCATTGTACCTAGGGTGGATGCGTTCCTCCTCTTATTTTCAGGAAGGCCTTACTCTGTCTATGCAGTAGCTGTCCTTTCACCACTTTACTTTCTTAATAAACTTGCTTTTACTTTGCACTGCAAACTCGCCCTGAAGACTGTCTTGCAGGAGATCCAAGAACCCTCTCTTGGGGTCTGGATTGGGATCTTTTTCCCTAACGGAAATGTCAAGAAGGTGATTGGTCGTGTTATAGATTAGTTATAAAGCAACTTGATAAACAGCATAGAGAGTATGGAAGAAATTACCAGTGGAAGAATACAGATTGAGAAGAATCTAGGAAGAAACTTTTGGTATTACCAATATTTAAAGACTGCATACAGAAGTACAAACCTCCAAATGAGTTATCAATCAGGAATTTGTTTCCAAAAAAATGACATTAACAGAATAGGAGGGTGTGGACTCATAGTCATAGAATCTCATGGCTCCATGCAGGATCTTTCTATCAAGTAGAGTAATGTTGAAGAATAATGCTCATTAGTGGCCAAATAATATAAGCACAAAAGTATATACATTGGGTACATGATTGTATTAACTAGCACAAATTTGTCTATAATACAGCATATTTAAATGATGATCAGAATCTTCAAGTCAGAGGCAAAGTTGAATTCCCAAAGTGGAAAAATAATGAAGCAATAGTATAGAGTTCATGAGAGAGATGAGGAAACGGATTTGAAATGCAGGTACAGATTGATCTTATAAAAGTCAAAGGATAAGGCTTTAGTTTTACAAAAGGCAGGGAAAAGAGGATGGAGATGGTTGTAGATAGGTTATTTTATCTGTTAGCAGGAAATTTAGAACACTCTTATCTGACATCCAATTTCTCTGAAACACTTGTCAGATCTGCTTCTGTGAAGCTGAGTGTGACTTAGAGAAACCATTGATTTCCCAAGATGTTCCAATCCTTCCAATAGATACATGAGCATGTGGCTGATGTCCTTACTGACATTTGCTAGAGAGTTGTTGCAACTTTTAACATTTTATCCACTCTTACCTAAGGTAGGAATTTTTGGATATTCATGTTTTGTGGGGAACTGGGAGATTCATAGGTTTAAATTAGATAAAGAATATGTTACATTGCAGGGCATGAAAGAGTATATTTGGAAGATAAATGTAATAAATACAGTACTGAAAAGAGCTTGGGCAAAGGGCTGTGGAAGCATAGTACAGGGGACAGTTAATATGGCTAAAAATTAGTGAAAGCCTCATGGAAATAATTTGTCAACTGGGTCTAGAAGGATGAAAAGTGTTGATTTCATGGTGTTAAGGAAAGGGGTCCTGATCCGAACCCCAAGAGAAGGTTCTTGGGTCTCACGCATGAAAGACTTCAGGGTGAGTTCATAAAGTGAAAGCAAATTTATTAAGAAAATAGAATTAAAGAATGGTCACTCCATTAGACAGAGCAGCCGCAAAGGCTGCTGGTTGCCCATTTTTATGGTTATTTCTTGATGATATCCTAAACGAGGGGTGGGTTATTCATGCCTCCCCTTTTTAGATCATATAGGGTAACTTCCTGATGTTGCCATGGCATTTGTAAACTGTCATGGTGCTGATGGGAGTGTAGCAGTGAGGACGACCAGAGGTTACTCTCGTGGCTATCGTGGTTTTGCTGGGTTTTGACTTGCTTTTTTAAGGCAACCTATTTTATCAACAAGGTCTTTATGACCTGTATCTTGTGATGACCTCCTATCTCATCTTGTGATAAGAATGCCTTACCATGTGGGAATGCAGCCCAGTAGGTTTCAAGCTCAATTTACCTAGCTCCTAGTCAAGATGGAAGTACTGTGCTTCAAATGCCTCTGGCAGTGCAGAAGGAAAAATGACATTCTTAGCAAAAGAAGCACCATTAAAAGAAGAAGGCATGAAAGTACATTTAAAAGTACATTAAGTGTAGCAGGATTCAGCCATGGGCCATGATTATCCGGTCCTGCTTTCATCTAAGACATGCAGCCAGTCTGTGACTCTGATTAGATGCCCTGACAGTAGACACTCTTCTCCTCACAATAAAATACCAGCATATTTATCTTAGATAATTGGTGAGAGAAGTGTAGTTACCATACTTTTATTTCTGGTTGGATAAACTTTACTCTCATTCCAAAAGAGAAATCGTCAGTTATAGAAAAGTTAATAAGCTAAATATGTTTTCTCATGGTTGTTCATAAAATCAGTACAGAACAATAATAAGATGGATGTATTATTTCACATCACTTTTTGTTATTCTCACTTGTGGTATTATGCATATCATAAGTGATGACTTCTGAAGAGTTAAAAAATTTAATTTATTTTGGCACTGTAGTTCATGACATTAGAAAATTGATATTAATTACCAAAGTGAATATTACTACTAATAAGCTAATATTCTCATATTTAATTGCCAATGAGAGGACTAATAGCCACAGTCTAATTCATTCTTTTGCTACTAAGCTTAATGCTATTATGTCAATTTTTATTATGATGTGTATTTTTCTTAGAATTTTTAATATATCAACAATGTGTTTACTGGTATGTTCTACAGCATATAATTTGTGCTGATTTGAATAAATGATTTTGAATAACATAATTCAATGCTCTCATTATTCATAGCATAAGGGTTTTGTTGTATTCTGTATTTACAGATATGTATCATGTTGACAATGTGTGTTCAAACATTGAATTGCATAATGATACAAAATCTGAAATGGCATTAGCACTCTATCAGATTTTTGCTGCAAGACTAATAAAGAAATAAGATTCACTATATTAACAGCTGTAATGTCATTTAAATTACCCAAACCATGTAATGCCTAGCTATTTCAGAGATTGTTTTTACCAACTTAATTTTCAAAGGAACTTGATTTTGTTACCGTTTTGTTTAAAATATTAATATGTTATTTATATTATTAAATATTTAAATTTTTATATAGTGCATATTATTACCTAAACTGTTACAAAATATTACTACTATAATGTAGTAGTAATGTAGTAATCTGTAAGTGCATATTACTACTAAGCTGTTGCAAAAACATATTTTTAACATGGTTTTTGTCTCTCTTTATTCAATACTCAGTGCTCAGTAACTAAAGGATAACTTGTCTCAAAATAGATACTTCGGGAATATTTATGGTTAAATGTGTAATTTGTTAATGATATTTATCTATCTTAAGACAGATTTCATACACACACACACACACACACACACACACACACACACATATATTTAAGTTCTCTTTCTCCCAGCACTACATTTGACACAAGTTGTTTTCCATATATTTTTCCTTAGGGCCAAAAAAAAAAAAAAAAAAAGAGAAAACCAACCCTTAATTTTTGAATAATATGAAAATATTATTATTATATTCTTTATCTGGAGCATTTGGCTATACATATGGGACCATAGTTAAAATTTGCTTAAGTCATAAGAACATTTACTCTTTGCTTAATTTCTAAAGTTGGTGGTCAAGTTATTTATTCTGTGACTTAAAGAAATAATGGATTTCCCAAGATATCCCCATCTTTCCAATAGATATGTGAGCATGTGGGTGATGTCCTTATTGACATTTGCTAAAGAGTTGCTGCAACTTCTAGCATTTTATCCACTCTTACCTCTCTAAGTAAGGGTAGCAGTTGCAAATTAATTTTTTAAAGAGTTTTTTCTTTGTGTACTTTTGCTGTTTCATCAGAAAATAAAAAGTTTCCAAGGTGCCTAGGAAGTCTTCCTCACCCTCACATCCCAGTGGCTGGATTTGGGTCACATATTAATTTTGTGTCAAAATGACTAAATCAAATATTTGGCTAAATATCTTATCTTGGGTGTCTGTCAGGGTGTTTTTGAATGAGATTAGTGGACTCAGTAAGGTTGATTGCCCTCTCCAGAGTGGGTGGACATCGTCCAATCTACTGAGAGCCTGAATAGAACAAAAAGCAGAAGAAGGAAGAATTTGCTTTTGTTTTGTTTTGTTTTTGCCCAGCAGCATAAGCTGGGACCATCACCTTCTGCCCTCAGACTGGAACTTAAATAATGAAAGTTTTCCTGGTTCTCAAGTTCTCTGACTTAGACTGAATCATTTCAGTGGCTTTCATGAGTCTTCAGCTTGCAGATGGCAAATCATGAGACTTCTAGGCTTGTATAATCAGTTAATTTATCTCCCTCTATTTCTCTCTTCCCCGTCTCCACTTCCTCTTTCTTTCAACTCTTACCAGATTAATGAACCAATTCCAGAAACCCCAGAACCTATTCATAGAATTCAAACTTAAAATTCTGTTTTTCTCTAATGGCCACCTCACCCCATCCCAAGGCAATTGCAAAGCAAGACAATTCTGATTTTCCTCATGACATGCCCCTACCACCACTCTTTGCTTCTAGACCTATTATTAGACATAAAGTCCCAGCAGGCCCTTAAAGGTGAAGTACGAAGTATGACCCATGTAGAGGTATGCTATACGCCAAAGAAATTATTTGAGTTTTATAATTTATATTGACAAATGTGGGGAGCATGTGTGTAAATGGATACTAAGGACGTGGGAAAATGGTGGAAGGAAAATAAAGTTAGATAAGGCTTAACTTATTGATATGCATTCACTGAGCAGAGATTTTCCACTTAATATTGCACATCTAAAAGTTAGAAATGACTCTCACAATCAGGTCCTTCCCGAAGAAGGACCCTGATACATGACAGAAAATTTATACTGTTAATCTTTTCTCTCAGATTTTCTCATAGGAGGCTGTAGCCTTTTATGAGGGTAACTTTGCACTCAGGAGAAGAAAATAATCAGAACTTTTAGGGAATATTGAACATCAGCTCCAAACTTAGACTAATTTCAGCAGATCCAGGACATCATTGTGACCAACCAGTGAGCATATGGGCTTATAGAGTTCAAGTGATCAATTGAGTTTCAGCTGAGGTTCATCTTACAGCAGACCCAGTGTATTTATGAGTCCATCCTGTACTTATTTTCTCATTTCTGGGATGCATAATTGTAATAGATCTATTTAGCAGCTGGAAAAATTCACACATTGCCTCCTGGACCTGTGTAGTAAGGGCTATTATGGTGGGAAAGGCCAAATGGAAGCCACTAGAACTATCTCTAATGAAGAAAATAGTAAATCAAAGAAATGTCATTCCTGGGAGGATGCTAAGTTTAACGCCACCATCAAGGACTTGAAGAATGCAGGAGTGGTGATTCCTACATCTCCATCCAAACTAGTGTGTTTGGCCTGTGCAAAAGACAGATGGAATTTGAAGAATGATGGTGGATTATCATAAGCTTAATCAGGTGGTGATTCCAATTGCAGCTGCTGTACCAGATGTGTTTTCATTTCTTGAGCAAATTAACATATCCTGTCATTCCTGGTATTCAACTACTGACCTGGAAAATGTTTTTTTCTTCATTCCTGTTCATAAGGCCCACCAAAAGCAGCTTGCTTTTAATTAGAAAGAAATTCATCTTTACTTTCCTACCTCACAGGTATATCAACCCTTAAGCCCTATGACATAACGTAGTTCATAGGGATCTTAATCACCTTTTACTTCCACATTATACCACGGTGGTCCATAGCATTAATGACACTATGTTGATCAGTCCTAGTGAGCAAAAAGTAGCAACTATTCTACACTTATTAGTAAGGTATTTGAATACCAGAGGGTGGGAACTAAATCTGACTAAAATTCAGGCACCTTCTGTCTCAGTGAAATTTCCAAGGGTGCAGTGGTGGGGTGAGATGATATATCCCTTTCAAAGTGAATGGTAAACAGTTACATCTGGCTCCTCTTGCAACCAAAAAAAGGAAAAAGTGCAATGGCTAGTTGTCTTCTTTGGAATTTGGAGGCAATATATTCCTCGTTTGGGTGTGTCACTACATCCAATATACTGAGTATTCCCCAAAGTTGCTAGTTGTGACTTGGTACCCAGAAAAAGAGAAGGCTCTGCAATGAATCCAGTCTACTGTGAAAGCCACTGTCACTTAAGCCATAAGATCCAGCAAATCCAATGACGGTTGAAGTGTCTGTGGCAGATAAGGATGCTATTTGGAGCCTTTGACAAGCCTTTATTGGTAAATCACAACACTGGCTCTTAGGATTTTGTAGCAAAATCCTGCTAAAGGATAACTAATTTTCTTTTGAGAAACAACTCTTGACCTGCTACCGGGCTTTAGTAGAAACAACACTTAACCATGGGCTAGTGAGTGAGTTACCATACAACCTAAGCTGCCCATCGTGAGCAGGGTCTTATCTGATCCATCAAGCCATAAAGTTGGGCATGCACAGCAGAATTCTGTTGTCAAATGGAAGTGGTGTATATGTTGAGCCTGAGATAGCACTAAAGGCACACATAATTTATACTAAATGTAAGGTAAATCCTCCCCCACAGACAGAACTTCGGGCAGTGCACCTGGTTGTTCACTTTGCCTGGAAGAAGAAATGGAGAGACACGTAATTATAAACCAGTTCTTGTGCTATGTCCAGTAGTTTGGATGGATGTTGAGGGAATTGGAAGGTACATAACTGGAAAACTAGTATCAAGGAAAAGTGAAGAAGAAAATGTGAATAGTCCTTTCTGAATGGGCAGAAAATGTGAAGAGGCACGTGTCCCATGTCAAGTTCCCACTAATAGATGATCTCAACAGAAGAGGATTTTAATAGTTAAGTGATAATTAAGGATGAGCCATTTTGTGGGCACCAGTCAGCCCTTTTCCCTTGCAACCCTGGTCATCACCCAATGAGCTCATGAACAAATCAGTCAAGGTGGCAGTGATGAAAGTTATAAGTGGGTTTACCAACATGGACTTACACTCACTAAGGCTGACCTGGTTACAGCCACACTAAGCACCTAATCTGCCAGCAGCAGAGACCAACACTGAGTCTCCTGTGTGGAACTGTTCACTTGATAGATCAGCCAGCTACCTGGTGGCAGGTTGATTACACTAAACCACTTCTATTGTGGAAGGGGCAGTACTTTGTTCTTACTGGAAACAACACTTTGAATATGAATTTGCCTTTCCTGCACACAATGCTTCTGCCAAAACTACCATCCGTGGGTTTATAGAATACCTTTTTTCCTATCATTGCATTCCACACTGTATTTTCATAAAGGAACTCATTTCACAGCAAAAAAAAAAAAAAAAAAAAAAAAAAAAGAGTGACAGTGAGCAGAATGTTCAGTTAATAATTCTTTTTATTTCACAAAAACATATCATTGTTATCCTGTGCAAGGCCCCTCTTTTCATTCATTCACTCATTCATTCATTCATTCATTCATTCATTCCACACTCTCTTCATTTCATTTTCCCGTTCTCCTTGTCACATCATTGGCTGTCATTCCAATGTGTCTGATATTTATCTTTTATTTGTATATATACTAGTAAAATATACTTTCAGTAATTTTTTTAAAGTTTATTCAATGACAAAAGTGTTTTTTAAACGTAGCATTGTATAAGATTTGTTCGTATTTTATCTTTACATATAGTAAGATGTTTCTGTTGTTTGTTTGTTTGCTTGCTTTTTGCTCAATAACAGTATAATGCATCCACCACATTTTGATTATTCTTTCCTACAGTGACATGTAGATAGTCTCCAACTCACTTCTATATTAAACTACACTGCAATGAACATATTTTAAAATGTTCTTATGGATCTGCCTAAAAATTTCTCTAGATTATTTATAACCAGAAGCAGAAATCTATGACTGTTAAGTAATGGGGTATTTCACTTATCAGACAGTTTGGCTTAGATGTTATTATTAGAAATGTACCTTAATTTCTGTTAAAATCTTGCCCAAAATTTGGCAATCTGATGGAGATAAAGTAATTTATTATTACATTTTAATTTTCATTTTCTAGTTAATAATGATTTTGAGCATACTCTCAACAACATTTTTCTTAGCCTTTTGTGTTTCCTCTTATGTGATGACTTTTCCCCATTTTCTTAATATTTCTATCTCTTTCATTATCACGATTGTGGCAGGATTTTTGAGTACATTCTACATATTGCTATGTTGTCAGTGTTTGAAATTACAAATATCTTTATCCTCTCTCTTATCTTTATTCACGGTGTTGTTTCTAGATATCAACTTTATTGAAATATAAATTGGATACAATACACCCATTTTAAGGATACAGTTTGATAAGTTTTGAAAATGTGCTCACCTTTTATAAATGTGCTTGAATTATAACAAGAATCAAGACTTCATTAAATAATTTTTAACACAAATCCTGAATTTTGACATAATATAGTCCAATACTTTGCCCCACTTTTGTGTTTGGAAATATTTAAAAATTCTTCCGTTTTAGTCAACCATGAGTATCTTCTTAAATTAACATCTGTTAATAATTTCACCTCTCACATTTCAGGTTATTTTTATAAGGAAATTAAAATTTCGTTTAATGTGTGATTCACAATAAAAACAAAATTTTGATGTGATTCTATTTTTACAAAAGCATAATGATTACTGAAGAGGTGGTCCCCAAATAAGAAAAAACAAACAAATGAAAATAAAACTCTTCCCTAAACCCTAGCTCCAACATTGTTTTTTAAAAATCTTCTTTCATTTTAATGAATACTTAATAATTGTTCATATTTGTGGAATACAGTATGATGTTTCACTATATATATACATTCTATAATCACCAAATCAGGTTTTAATCAACCTTAAGCTTACCTTTTATATGGTGTTAGGCTGTAGTCCATTTTTCCTTTTTTCTACATACACAAACCAGGTTTTCTCAACATCAACAAAAGTCTATTTTTGATTTGTGTTTCTCCCTATGTATGTAGATTTCCATATATATGTGGTTCAGCTTTTAAGCTCTTCGGATTCCGTTCAATTAATCTATGTGCCAATACTTGCACAACTTGCAATTATATTTTTATTTATTTGGTTTTGCAAAGTTTTAATATTTGATAAATAAAATTATTTCTCAAAATTTATGTAGCTGTTAATTATATAATTAGTTATTGACTTCCTTAAAAAATCCAGGGAGAATTTTGATTGCAATTGATTAAATTGTATGTATTATATTAGAAAGAATTGGCAGCTTCATACTATAAGTCAGACTATTTGAGAGCTAGGGATATCTACTTATTCAGAACTTCTGTTATGCTTAACTTTTAAAATTACTTTTCTATTTGGTCTAGTATACACTTCAATTCCTAGAAATGTCAGTGGGTGCTATTCATTTTATTTTGATTTACTTTATTTCTGTTTTAGCTATTGCACATTATATCATTTAAAAATTATATTTTCTAGTTAGTTATTGATTGTGTAGAAGCATTTTATTGATTTTTAAGGTTGATTTTAGATTCAAAAACTTCACTCAGTCTTTTTATACATTTTGATACTTTTTCTGATGGCTGGGTTGATTTTTTCATGTAGGTGAACCTAACATTTTCAAATAATAACAATTTTATCTTGAAGTTATCCTTATTTGTTTCCTTTATTTTATAAGACTAGTCACACTTTCAGTGATAAGTGAGTTAAAATCAATCACTACAATGTTTGATTACTCTATTTTTTCCTGCTGTTTCATAAGTTATTGTTTTCTTTGTTGTGAGACTGTTTCCTACCTATATGTGCATGGTGGCCCCTCTTTGTTTTATATGACCTTCTTTCCTCTGTTCCATTCTTCTGAATATTATTTTATCATTTTTTCATCTCAACTTTTACTTTGTTAGTTTCTGCCTAAAGATAGTTTTCTATTTAGTCTTTTATTACTTTTTTTAAACAGCTTCTCTTTATATTTTATTTCTTTTTGACTGGATTTCATTTTATACTTTGTTTATTTTCTCTCATCATAAAAATGCTCTAGGACAATTCTTTTACAAGTTTTATTAACCATTTTATGACCTGTATCTCAGACAGTGCTTACATAACACATGTTGGCAATAAATATTTTTAATGTTTAGTGGACCAAATACTGAAATAAAATATTTTATTTAACATTTATGTACATTCAAAAATAATAGTTATATCCTATCAGGCCTAGGTACTGCATAATCCCTATTCTGCTCACCACAAATAACCATATGTTCACATATCAATGAACAGAACCATTTACAGAAACATCACATGGTCTGTTTTAAGGTAAGCTATAGGTAGGAAGAAAATGAAATTAGGGTCATGCCTTTGGGGGTATACTATTCAATAGGGACAACTAGTTATTTCAGAACTATGTAATGGAGTGGTAAAATAAGGATAAATTAAAATGAAATTGTATGGCTAAATCACAGGGTACCCATGGATATATTTCAAAATGTTGTTTCCTTGGTCTCTTATTAATTAACTTTGTTCAGTTGTCCTCTGTCTGTGGGTGTGTGTCTCTCTCTCCTAGAATTATTTTATGCCTTTCTGAAATCCTACACTTCTACAAGCCAAAACCAATCTAATAATTATTTTTCAGATATCAAGAAGTAAGGAACTGTTTAGTTGGACTATCCACAGACATAAAATTAGAGTGTTTTTCATGTTTCTATTGAAATACTAATTTTAGAAGATATATGAGTGCAAATAAATATTTACTTTTTCAATTCCTTCCTTCTGAGACATCTGATTCTCCATAGGAAACTTCTCTTTGCCTTTTAAAATGCCTAATATTCTCTAATATTACACAAAAAAAGTTTAATCTCTTACAGCCACTAGTTCCTTGCCATAATTCATGTTTATTTCCCATTTCCCAATGATCCTTTTCTTTATTAGTATTTCTGCCATAAGCTATTCCTACTGCCTCCTACAAAACATTCAGCTCTCTATCTTGCAGTTCTTGTCATGATCACCTGTGATTTCTGCCAGATACGAAGGCCTCAGTTATTTTTTCATTCAATAAGTTTGTTCACTCATTCATCCAATATTTACCACATACGACCATGTGTGAATTTCTGATAACGTGATATATAATGCATTTTTCATACTAAATGCTATACTTTTTAAACATATGAACTTTCCAGTATACCCTTTTTTAGTATTTGTTCTCTTGTAATATAATTATCTAATGATATACTTGCTTTTACTTGAGACCTTATCTGTTTTGTTTTTGTTTGTTTGTTTGTTTTTAATACTTTAAGCTCTAGAGTACATGTGCATAACCTGCAGATTTGTTACATATGTACGCATGTGCCATGTTGGTGTGCTGCACCCATCAACTCGTCAGCACCCATCAACTCATCATTTACATCAGTTATAACTCCCAATACCATCCCTCCCTCCTCCCCCCTCCCCATAATAGGCCCCAGTGTGTGATGTTCCCCTTCCCATGTACAAGTGTTCTCATTGTTCAATTCCCACCTATGAGTGAGAATATGCGGTGTTTGGTTTTCTGTTCTTGCAAAAGTTTGCTGAGAATGATGGTTTCCCGCTGCCCCCATGCCCCTACAAAGCACACAAACTCATCCTTTTTTATGGCTGCATAGTATTCCATGGTGTATATGTGCCACCTTTTCTTAATCTAGTCTGTCACTGATGGACATTTGGGTTGATTCCAAGTCTTTGCTATTGTGAATAGTGCCACAATAAACATACATGTGTATGTGTCTTTATAGCAGCATGATTTATACTCCTTTGGGTATATACCCAGTAATGGGATGGCTGGGTCGTATGGTATTTCTAGTTCTAGATCTTTGAGGAATTGCCATACTGTTTTCCATAATGGTTGAACTAGTTTACAATCCCACCAATGGTGTAAAATTGTTCATATTTCTCCACATCCTCTCCAGGACCTGTTGTTTCCTGACTTTTTAATGATTGTCATTCTAACTGGTGTGAGGTGGTATCTCATTGTGGTTTTGATTTGCCTTTCTCTGATGGCCAGTGATGATGAACATTTTTTCATGTGTCTGTTGGCTATATGCATGTCTTCTTTTGAGAAATGTCTGTTCATATCCTTTGCCCACTTTTTGATGGGGTTGTTTGTTTTTTTTCTCATAAATTTGTTTGAGTTCTTTGTAGGTTCTGGATATTAACCCTTTGTCAGATGAGTAGATTGCAAAAATTTTCTCCCATTCTGTAGGTTGCCTGTTCACTCTGATGGTAGTTTCTTTTGTGGTGCAGAAGCTCTTTAGTTAAATTAGATCCCATTTGTCAATTTTGGCTTTTGTTGCTGTTGCTTTTGGTGTTTTAGACATGAAGTCCTTACACATACCTATGTCCTGAATGGTATTACCTAAGTTTTCTTCTAGGGTTTTTATGGTATTAGGTCTCACATTTAAGTCTCTAATCCATCTTGAATTAATTTTCGTATAAGGAGTAAGGAAAGGATCCAGCTTCAGCTTTCTGTTAATGGCTAGCCAATTTTCCCAGCACCATTTATTAAATAGGGAATCCTTTCCCCATTTCTTGTTTTTCTCAGATTTGTCAAAGATCAGATGGGTGTAGATGTGTGGTATTATTTCTGAGGGCTCTGTTCTGTTCCATTGGTCTATATTTCTGTTTGTGTAACACTACCATGCTGTTTTGGTTACCGTAGCCTTGTAGTATAGTTTGAAGTCAGGTAGCGTGATGCCTCCAGCTTTGTTCTTTTGACTTAGGATTCTTTTGGCAAAGCGGGCTCTTTTTTGGTTCCATATGGACTTTGACGCAGTTTTTTTCCAATTCTGTGAAGAAAGTCATTGGTAGCTTGATGGGGATGGCATTGAATCTATAAATTACCTTGTGCAGTATGGTCATTTTCACGATATTGATTCTTCCTATCCATGAGCATGGTATGTTCTTTCATTTGTTTGTGTCCTCCTTTATTTCACTGAGTGGTGGTTTGCAGTTCTCCTTGAAGAGGTCCTTTCCACCCCTTGTAAGTTGGATTCCTAGGTATTTTATTCACTTTGAAGCAATTGTGAATGGAAGTTCATTCATGATTTGGCTCTCTGTTTGTCTGTTACTGGTGTATAAGAATGCTTGTGATTTTGCACGTTAATTTTGTACCCTGATACTTTGCTGAATTTGCTTATCAGCTTAAGGAGATTTTGGACTGAGATGATGGGGTTTTCTAAATATACAATCATGGCCTCTGCAAACAGGGACAATTTAACTTCTTCTTTTCCTAACTAAATACTCTTTATTTCTTTCTCTTGCCTGATTGCCCTAGCCAGAACTTCCAATACTATGTTAAATAGGAGTGGTGAGAGAGGGCATGCCTGTCTTGTGCCAGTTTTCAAAGGGAATTTTTCCAGTTTTTGCCCATTCAGTATGATATTGGCTGTGGGTTTGTCATAAATAACGCTTATTATTTTGAGATGTGTTCCATCAATACTGAATTTATTGAGTTTTAGCATGAAGGACTGTTTAATTTTGTCAAAGGCCTTTTCTGCATCTATTGAGATAATCATGTGGGTTTTGTCTTTAGTTGTGTTTATATGATGGATTATGTTTATAGATTTGCATATGTTGAACCAGCCTTGCCTCCCACGGATGAAGCCCACTTGATCATGGTGGATAAGCTTTTTGATGTGCTGCTGGATTTGATTTGCCAGTATTTTATTGAGGATTTTTGCATTGATGTTCATCAGGGATATTGATCTAAAATTCTCTTTTTTTGTTGTGTCTCTGCCAGGCTTTAGTATCAGGATGATGTTGGCCTCATAAAATGAGTTAGGGAGGATTCCCTCTTTTTCTATTGATTAAAATAGTTTCAGAAGGAATGGTACCAGTTCCTCCTCGTACCTCCGGTAGAATTCAGCTGTGAATCCATCTGGTCCTGGACTTTTTTGGTTCGTAGGCTATTAATTATTGCCTCAATTTCAGAGCCTACTATTCGTCTATTCAGGGATTTAACTTCTTCCTGGTTTAGTCTTGGAAGAGTGTAAGTGTCCAGGAAATTATCCATTTCTTCTAGGTTTTCTAGTTTATTTACGTAGAGGTGTTTATAGTATTCTCTGATGGTAGTTTGTATTTCTGTGGGGTCGGTGGTGATATCCCCTCTATCATTTTTTTATTGCATCTATTTGATTGTTCTCTCTTTTCTTCTTTATCAGTCTTGCTACAGGTCTATCAATTTTGTTGATCTTTTCAAAAAATCAGCTCCTGGATTCATTGATTTTTTGAGGGTTTTTTGTGTCTCTATCTCCTTCAGTTCTTCTCTGATCTTAGTTATTTCTTGCCTTTTGCTAGCTTTTGAATGTGTTTGCTCTTGCCTCTCTAGTTCTTTTAATTGTGATGTTAGAGTGTCCATTTTAAATCTTTCCAGCTTTCTCTTGTGGGCATTTAGTGCTACAAATTTCCCTCTACACACTGCTTTAAATGTGTCCCAGAGATTCTGGTATGTTGTATCTTTGTTCTCATTGGTTTCAAAGAACATCTTTATTTCTGCCTTCATTTCATTATACCCGGTAGTCATTCAGGAGCAGGTTATTCAGTTTCCACGTAGTTGAGTGGTTTTGATTGAGTTTCTTAGTCCTGAGTTCTAGTTTGATTGCACTGTGGTCTGAGAGACAGTTTGTTATAATTTCTCTTGTTTTACATTTGCTGAGGAATGCTTTACTTCCAATTATGTGGTCAATTTTGGAATAAGTGCAATGTGGTGCTGAGAAGAATGTATATTCTGTTGACTTAGGGTGGAGAGTTCTCTAGATGTGTATTAGGTCTGCTTGGTGCAGAGTTGAGTTGAATTCCTGCATATCCTTGTTAATTGTCTGTCTCGTTGATCTGTCTAATGTTAACACTGGGGAGTTGAAGTCTCCCATTATTATTGTATGGGAATCTAAGTCTCTTTGTAAGTCTCTAAGGACTTGCTTTATGAATGTGGGTGCTCCTGTATTGGGCGCATATATATTTAGGATAGTTAGCTCTTCCTGTTGAATTGATCCCTTTACCATTATGTAATGGCCTTCTTTGTCTCTCTTGATCTTTGATGGTTTAAAGTCTGTTTTATCAGAGACTAGGATTGCAACCTCTGCTTTTTTTTGTTCTCCATTTGCTTGGTAGATCTTTCTCCATCCCTTCATTTTGAGCCTATGTATGTCTCTGCATGTGAGGTGGGTCTACTGAATACAGCAAACTGATGGGTCTTGATTCTTTATCCAGTTTGCCAGTCTGTGTCTTTTAGTCCATTTACATTTAAGTTTAATATTGTTATGTGTGAACTTGATCCTGTCATTGTGATATTAGCTGGTTATTTTGCTCGTTAGTTGATGCAGTTTTTTCCTAGCATCGATGGTCTGTATGTTTTGGCATGTTTTTGCAATGGCTGGTACCGATTGTTCCTTTCCATGTTTAGTGTTTCCTTCAGGGTCTCTTGTAGGGCAGGCCTGGTGGTGACAAAATCTCTAAGCATTTGCTTGTCTGTACAGGATTTTATTTCTCCTTCACTTATGAAACTTAGTTTGGCTGGATATGAAATTCTGGATTGAAAATTCTTTTCTTTAAGAATGTTGAATATTGATCCCCATTCTCTTCTGGCTTGGAGAGTTTCTGCTGAGAGATCTGCTGTTAGTCTGATGGGCTTCCCTTTGTGGGTAACCCAATCTTTCTCTCTCGCTTCCCTTAACATTTTTTCCTTAATTTCAACTTTGGTGAATCTGACAATATGTGTCTTGGAGTTGCTCTTCTGGAGAAGTATCTTTGTGGAGTTCTCTATATTTCCTGAATTTGGATGTTGGCCTGCCTTTTTATGTTGGGGAAGTTATCCTGGATGATATCCTGAAGACTGTTTTACAACTTGGTTCCATTTTCCCCCTCACTTTCAAGCACACCTACCAGACGTAGATTTGGTCTTTTCACATAATCCCGTATTTCTTGGAGGCTTTGTTCATTTCTTTTTCCTCTTTTTTCTCTAGACTTCTCTTCTCGCTTTGTTTCATTCATTTGATCTTAAATCATTGATACTCTTTCTTCCAGTTGATCGAGTCGGTTACTGAAGCTTGTGCATTTGTCACGTATTTCTTGTGTCATGGTTTTTATCTCTGTCAGTTCGTTTATGGCCTTCTCTGCATTGATTATTCTAGCTATCCATTCTTTTTTCAAGATTTTTAGTTTCTTTGCACTGGTTATGTAGTTCCTCCTTTAACTCTGAGAAGTTTGATTGACTGAAGGCTTCTTCTCTCAACTTGTCAAAGTCATTCTCTGTCCCGCCTTGATCCGTTGCTGGCGATGAGCAGCTGTGTTCCTTTGGAGGAGAAGATCCGCTCTGAATTTTTGAATTTCCAGCTTTTCTGCTCTGCTTTTTTCCCATCTTTGTAGTTTTTTCTGCCTTTGAGACCTTATCTATTTTTAATTTTGATTTAACTAAAAGGAAGAAACCCTTAATTTATCTATGAATTTTTATTCTCTTTATGGCATTTTTAAATATCAGCAAAATATGCATAGCTTGCTTTGTCCTCAGCAATACATACATAAGCCATTATTATTTAAGTTTATTTTATTTTCTACTTAACACGTGAAAAATAATTTTTATACCACTTTGTCAAGTGTGAGAATTAGCTTCTGATAACAAAGTGAGTTAAGGTCAAAGTTGGATAATGCTTTCATTCTTAAAAGATAAAATTTGGTCTGTGAAAAACTAAGTTTACTTTTAATTGGACTAGTTCCAATATAGACTATGTTACATGATAGCATTAAACATACATTGCCATTTTTAAGTGATTAAATGTAATATGTAAGATACACAAGATTTGTTTGAGTTTAAAGCTTAGCAGTGTTAAACCAATAACTTGTACACTTGCAACTGTTCAACACAAGCCAATAGGAATCATAAATATAATATGTACAAACAGATGCACACACACATACCTTTCTGTGTTTAAAATATCCTTTTTAAACACATTCCGTGCTTACATTTAAATCTAATGGTATCATAAAATAAGTAATTTGGTCTTTTATATGAATAACATACTCTACTAATCAGAACTTCAAATTCAAAAAGAGTACCGCACATGATTCAAGATTTCACTTTAAATTACTTCATAATGAAACTTTTTGGGGAAATATTTCCAACAATTAAAATTCAACGAATCTTTCATTTATTGATTTATTTTGTTGTGGAATAGAGACAGGTATTGGGGAGGGAAGGGATAGCAGTGAACAAGATAATAATAAGGAGTCAATAAACACAACTCTCTGTATCGGAGTAGAATCTTATTATAATGCCCTTATCAGAGGTAGAAATATCATTTTCACAATTTTATTGTATTTTATAATTACACAGTGAATCTTAGTAGTATGAGAAAGACATAATTCTTCGTAATCTTACAGAATTGCAAGATAAATAAAAAGCACAGCAATTTATACAGATGATGATAAACGTTTGACTCATGTCATTAATCTGAAGTAAATATATTCATATTTCTTTTTTTCCCTGAATAATCACCCTTGCCATTACTTGTCTTATTAGTAGAAAGTATGGTATCTTCCTCTTCATGGTTGTACCTACCCTACTGTTAAAACAAACAAACAAGGAAACTTGATTGGGTTATTAAATCTAAAAAGCCCATTCTGCTTTCACACAGCAAAAAGAGGGACATTTGTTGTATGACAAATCTACTTTCACTGTTTTATTTTCCTATTGCATAGGATTACTGATAAAGCAGCATATCCTCATGAATCCTTTGTGTACTATGGGTATGGCACAGAGAGCCCATTCTCCAGAGCAGAATTATTGGAAAACTTTTTTAGTCTAAAAAATCGACTTCTCTGTTTCTTACTTACATGCTTAATCACTTTTCCCTAAAACTCAAATACCATCCAGATGGCAGTGGCTAGGATACTTTCACTCAAGTTGCAGGATTAAACATTTTGCTGTAAATAGTTCTTTGCAAGGATTACTTTAAGTATTTTTAAAACTAAGTCACCAACCAAGACTTGTTCTTTCTTCAATAAAATTTTATTTCACTGGACTTCTATGTTTTGCTGTCACTGAATCTTCTGTAGATTCACTATGGACTCATATATTTCTCTAACTTTGAATCTGAAGAAGTTTGGTGATTCTATCCTGTATTTACCATAAGATCCTGAGCTCTATATGGGAAAAAAAATTCACCATTTTGCAAAATTTTTCATTCTGAAGGGACAGCAACATATGTGAGGATATTCAATATCTCAAAAACCTGCCAGGATTTTACTTGTGTATATAAAAAGAATCATTTTACTACTATTACATAGTCTTAAGAAAATTTATAACTAATGTTAAGAAGGAGGAGAAAAATACAAGAATAATGACAATAACAACAACAGTCTTGGTTAACCAGCTACTATATTTTAATAACTTAGGTAAAATACAATACAGGTAGAATATATGCAGGATTTTCATAAACACAGGTGAAATTATGACTGCAATGGTGTTCATAACACAACCTGATCTATTATCTAACAAAAACTCTTATCTGAAACGTTTGAGAAGGTTGGGGAGCCAGAAGAAAAATGCACAGCGGAGACATTATGACAATTGCCATAGCATTCTTGAACATTTTCTAGTTGGTCTTCAAGTCAACGGTTTTGCCATTCATAGATCCTTTAAACCTATTTTATGGATCTTGAAGTACACAGATCATGGAATGTGAAATTTATATGAGAAAATTAAATGAGAAACATTTTGAAAATCTCTGGGTAGATGCTTTATTCTATTTGCAGGTGTATAAAATTCAGTTGTGCAGTTTGTGTCTTGCCCAAATATGCTAGGTAGGACCCAAGTAGGGGCTTCAAGCCAGCCCATACTCCATCTTTCAAGGCTCTGCCATAAGTTTGCATTTAGCCTGGAAGCACAGATATCCTTGACTAATTTGTCTTCCCATAAAGGGAACAATTTCTTCCAAGTAGTATACCTGGGGAAAAGAGTTTTTTGTTTGTTAGTTTGTTTTGCTTTTTAATAATTTGTGCAAGAGCACTTATGCTAACACATATCTGCTTGGTGTCTTTTGTGATGATAATAATAACATAACTTTTTTCTAATTATTTACTTATGACTTTAAAAATGTACCTTCCTTTCAAATAATCTAAGCAATAATGTTTGAAGTTTGAAATATTTTCCATATGTCACTTAATAAATGAGAATGAAAAAATGCAAATACATCAAATAAAGTGTTATTTAGAATCTCAGCCATGCCTATGCAAGGTCAAAGTGAAATGGATAACTCAGGTATCTGTCCAGTTAACTTAGTGATTTCTTGTATTAAATTACTCATTGGCAGAGAAAAAAAAGTAAATCATTACTGAGAGTTTATTCATTCCTCCCTCCTCTGGCTTCTACTTGCCTGTTTGGACAATACTTATACTTCTTCTATTTGGGCAACACATTCACTCTTGCTGCCAAAAAGACAGAATATCTGAAATCTGTTTTTAAGCAGTGTCAGGTTTTCAAAGTAATAGGCTCAACAAGAAGAAAAGAAACATCTGCTATCTGCAGGCTTTTTTTTTTTTTCTTTCCTCCCAACATCAATCTAGCAAGTCTTTGGCAAGCAGCTTCTTGCACTCTAAGTCACAGAAATGTCAAAGGAGAGTGGAAATGAGAGTGGATACCTCTGTTGAAATGTCACTTTGAAAGTAAATAAAATCAATTGAAAAAAGGCCATCTGAAAACAAGGAAACTTAGTGGTCAGGAGATGAATTTCATTGTATTCACACAGTTGAAGTAACCACATTCAGGAAATCCACTTTTTTTCTAAATTATGCTTTGTAGTTTTTGATTGTTTGAAATAATAAAGGACAATAGAAATAAATATAATTTTAAAATTCAAATTTCTTGAAAATAATTAATATTACTTTCTACTGAGTATAAATCAGCATTTTAAGTGAAAATATTTATTATATGCTAAAACCATCAAGTACTTCTATTTGCAAAATTACCTTCATAAATAAAAACTATACATATCAAAGGATTTCACCATGCAGTAAGGTGTGAAATCTCTAAATTCAGGATATCTGGGTTTAATTTTCAGTTCCAGCACTTAGTTGTGTGATGGTGGACAAGCTGCTTATTAACCCAGTGGCCAATTTGCTAATTTGTAAATTTTGATAACAATAGCACCTAACCACATTTTTGTATTAAAAACATACAATGCACTTAGAATTGTGTGTAGCATACAATAAATATTCAGGTTTGCTTATTATCATTATTAATCAAAGTATTCTTACTGATTTAACACCATCCCTTCTATCATAAACCTACACATAAAGAAACAATTTCTTCTTTTAATTTTCAGTTACTACATTGACAAAAAATGTTGGCTCCTAAGCAAGCAATGGTATTGAATGCATACTTTCTTTAGAGAGTTATCAGTAAGCCAGCTGAAAATAGAGAAGACCTAGAAGAATCTTCTAATAGAGAAAATTGGTGGTTAAGACTATTCTTCAATCCTCCCAAAACTTAATAGTAAAATTACAATCATTACAACTGAAAAATAAATAATCAGACCATCATCAGATATGGTTGCTTTGTTGAACTGATGCTATTTATCTAGAACTAGATGAAACTCTTCCACATCTCCAAAGGGAATCCATGTTTACTTAGTTCTTTTTCAGACTCGTCTACAACTATTGTCTCTGTCTAACCCCTTTAATTTCCCATACATATTAATGCAAATTTTTGCAAATCTAGGTAAAAATCAAGAAATAGAATCACCTCAGATGATTTTGTTTGGAAGACTAGAGGCTAATTTACCTGGTACTTTTATAAAAAGTGCACTCTGATTTTGTTGTTTATCTACTTATTAACATTTTGTATTCTATTGTGAAAGATGGTATTGGTATGAGTTATATAAAGATGGGGATATGAAGTTTTTCCCTGCCTTAATTATGACTCTGGTTTCCTCCATCTTCAATATTCAAGTGGATGCAAATGGATCTGATACTTGGTTAGCCAATACTCATTTTTCAGTAGAATGATCTTTCCCTCTAATACGTAAGTAAGTTTCCTTACACTTAATTTCTTTGAAGTAAGTTTTCTGCATTTTGTTCAAATAAAATTTCTAGGGAAGTTGATTAGGGTGGCATTCCTGAACATGCTGCATGTCAGCCTAGAAACAACGCTATATTCAAATTTTCAGATCTAATATCCATTTATTTTGGATAAAAATTGTCTTCTAGAATTAATTTCCTGCCAGATAAATTTTGTTGAAATATCTTAAAGTGAGTTGTAGTTAGCCAGACAAGTCAAAAAAGAGGTATTCTTAATCTTTGCTTTGCTTACCAGGGTATTTACTCCAGTGTCTGTCTGGCACTTGGTAGAAGGTAACATGGCAACTAGCTTCTGACAGTTTCTGTTGAGCTTTGGAACCAGAAAATTTCAGCTGGGCATCATGTGTACTTACAAACATTCTCCATGGAGCATGGCGAGAGAAATATCACAGGGATATTTCTCAAATGGTAAAAAAGGTTGAAACTCTATGCAATACCAATATGTTAAAACATACCCTCAGGTCATATTTCTGAGCCACCATGTTTGGTAATTTATCTTAAACAACCCCTGGCATTTGCCAAATAGCATTAGAACAACAAACATTAAGACAAATTACCATTAGTCACATTATAATTTTCAATTCTGAAAGGTTTTGTAATCAAAATGTTTTAGTATATTTCTCTCTGTCTCTTGCTCTTATCCTTGTACACAGTTTGTTTCCCTTGCATAAAGCACTGGTCAGTAATAAAAGAATGCCCCAACAAGGCAACTTCTGTTATTGCTTTGATTGAATGCTCCAGATAACTTCCATTTGCTGAGTATTTAATATCAGACTTGGGAAGTCATTTGCTGTAAGAGCACTTTTCTTTTTGTGTTAGAATTTTGTTTTTATACTTTCATGAGTCTTTAAACATTTGGTTAATGTATATAGATGTTTATAAATTATATTTTAGTAGTTCATATAATATCCACAATAAGAGGAGTTTGGGAGACTTAAAGTCTGATTTTCAGTGTGATTACTTTTACATCCAATATACTTCATATATTGCTTTTTTACCATAGTATCTGATATACAATCATAATTTTCTTCTAATATCATTTTATATGAAAACATTGCTATATTCTAGATATACACAAAAACCAAAACTTCAGCAGCTTTAAAAACTGCTTATGATAAAATATTTAAATACATAAACATATAATAATCTAATAAATAATGATTCATCTATTTCCAGTTTTAACAATAAACTCATATTCAATTTTGTTGTGATTATCCTTTACCCATTATACTCCAACAGGTTATCTTTGAAGAGATAATGACTGAAAAATTTCAAGAACTGATAAAGGACACCAACCTATATATTCAAGAAGGGTAAGTATCCAAAGAACGGTAAGTGAAAATAAATCTCCACCCAGAAACAACTTAAGAAAAACACACACACAACAAATGAAAACTTCAAGATGAGATGCTACAAATACATACTTATCAGTACTTAAAACAATTACATTCAAATGCTGTATAGCTGCAAAATTTATAGAAATTACACAGTTACATTGATTATCATCTAATAATTTAACAACACCTAAAAAATGGTAGAATAGAGATTTAGTTGAATGCACAGAGAATCTGCCTAAGAAAATTAACAAAGTTTATAGGTCCTATAGAACACTGAATCTAATACAAAATTCATACAGTTTTCAAATATATATAGAATATTCACTTGCTGTAAAATATACCTCAACAAATTTCAAGGGCTCAGAAGGACATTACAATCTGTATTACAGAGAGTATAAATAGATTACTAAAAATAAAATGGTGACCAGGAAAGTATAGGCTAGAAAATTAAGAAAAAAGATTCCGAATATTCTTGATTCAAAGTCACAGTGCTACTAGAAATTGGAAAATATTTATAAACTTAATTAAAAATATTTCAAAACTTAGCTAAAGCTATATTACGTTAAGAGAAACAGGCCAAATCAAGGGTCGGTAAACTGGCTTATTGCTCAAAGCTAGCCTATTGATGTTTTATGCACTGCTCTTGGGATAAGAATTCTTTGAACACTTGTTAAAGGTTTAAAAATACGGTTTAAAAAATGTAAAGATAATTCGGTAGAGTCCATATATGTGTCACATAAGTTAAGATATTGACTATCAGCCAATTTACAAAAAAAATGTGCTTATTCCTATATACAGGCCTGTATTAGAAAAGAAAAATAATGAACTGAAGAGAGCGTACTTCCTAGGAAATTAATAAAGGACCAGTAAAAGAAACCTAAAAGAAATTAGAGGAAAACAGTCAAGATAACAGTAGAGAGTAATCAAATAGAAATCAAACATATGGTTGCTATCAACAAAGCCAAAGCTGTTTCTTTGAAAGTCTAATAAAACTGACAAGCTTCTGGTGAGACTGATCAAGAAAAAAGGTGAGTAGGCACACATAAACAATGTTAGGAATGAAATAGGAGATATAACTACAGATTCTCCAGACCTCAAAAAGTTATTAAGAGGATACAATGAGCAAAAGGGATATGAACAGATGCCTCAGAATGTTAAAAGTTAATAATATTATGAAAAAATTATGCTAGCATCTAAAAACATTCATGATATTGAATGTAAAAATTCTAAATAAAATACAAGCAAATAAAATTGAGCAATGTATTTGAAAAATAATACATCATAACCTAGTTGAGTTTATTCCAAAAAGCAGATTAGTGTGATAGTGACAGGAGGCAGAGAAATTTTAGGCAGACAGGAGTAGGTCCCTGACAAAATCCCACCCTCAAGCTGTAAAGCCTGAAACCGCAGAGCAAAGTGAAAACCTCTATCCCTGTTTTCCTGCTCCAATGTTGCCTTTTCCTAAACTACCCATGGCCTGATCTGCCCCCCATCCTGTGTCTATAAAAACCCCAGACTCAGCTGGTAGACACGACTATGGCTGGACATTGGCAAGAAGTGACTTGACTTTAGAGAGACAGCTTAACAGTGTAACTTTGTAGAAAAATCCGAACGGAGACGGCAGGACTTCAGGGGAAGGTTACCTACCGGCCTCACCCCTTTTTCAGCTCCCTTTCCCACTGAAAGCCACTTTTAATAGCAATAAAATCCCCGTCATTTACCATCCTTCAATTTGTTTGCACAATCTCATTTTTTCTAGATGTCAGACAAGAGCTCAGGAGCCACAAGTGTGGAAACAAAAGGCTGTCACACTGGCCCTTTGCCCTCGCTAGTGGAGGGCAGCCACCTTACACTAAAAGGCAAAGGGCCCACTGAGCTATTGACACTTAAGCCACTTGCAGATGGCAGAGCTAAAAGAGTCCTGTAACAAGCTCTCTAGGGCTTCAGGAATCACAGGCACTCCCGCCTGGATGCTGCCAGTGGACCTGCGTGGAGCTTGTTCCTGCCGGTGCCAAGGCAGCCAGCCAGTTCCAGACTTGTGTACTCCACTTCCCACCTCATTTGCACTCTCCCTCCTGCAAGGAGTTGAGAGCAGTGGGCTGAGGAAGCGAGCCACCACCGTTGCAAGTCCTGCGAAGGGGTAAGGGAAATACCCTGCTTTAGCTGGATAAACAGAAAATTACGGAATGGAATTTACCACAACAAATAAAAGAAGAAATACATTATTACATCAGTGCATGACTAAACATCTAGCATAATTCCATTTATATTTATTGTTTTTAAAAGTACTTTTAGCAAACTAAAATTAAAAGAGAAATTTCTTATCCTGAAAAAAATCAGATGAAAGTTACATACAAAAAAGTGAAACCTGTATGAGATATCATATATTGATGTTAATCTTATTTAACATCAAAAAACCCAAAGAAGCCTACCATTAGTACTCAGAACTTCTATTCAACATGGTTCTGGCATGCCTTGCCAGTGAAATAAGAGAAACCAAAAAAAAAAAAAAAAAAAAAAAAAAAAAATCACCTTCAAATTCTTCTGTAGAAAGAAAGGGATAAGCATTAGAAATAAATAAAAGTCATTATTCACAATAATATGGCAATGCACATAGAAAAGCCAAAGGATTTTTGTATATAATTGTTGGACTTAGAAATAAAAATTAATAACATTTTCCCATATGGGTAAGAAAAAACAGATACTAAAATGAAATATAGCACATCAGGACAAGAAATGTTAGCTTTGGTAACAAACAACTATACAAAGCTCACTGACTAAAGAATGAATAGGACCTAGTATTTGCTAGCACAACAGGGTTACTATAGTAAAAAATAATTCGATTGTACATGAAAATAACTAAGAGTATAACTGGGTTGTTTGTAACACACAGAATGAATGCTTAAGGTGAGGGATATTCCATTTACCCTGATGTGATTATTATGCATTGCTTACCTGTATGAAAATATCTCTGTGTTAACACATAAAAATATATATATATATATATATACCTACTATGTACCCACAAAAGTTAAAAAGTAAGAAAGAAATCTCACTGGCTAAACGAACAATAATTTATTTTCAGTCAGGATATTAGTTGAGTCAGGTGTTCCTTGAGTAGTCTTGCAAGTTATATTAATGGATCCTGTCTCTTTTTGCATCATGCGGCGTCATCTTCAAGGACTTCCTCAGAATTCCCCACTCAACTTTTATATTCATTTATCCAAAGAACATAGAGAAAACCCAGAGATTGCTGTAACTGTTTAAGAATAAGCAGGCAAATGACATATATCACATTAAGGGAGCCTTGAAATTTTAATATTCCTATGTTCCCCCAAAAACGAAAAGGTTTCCTGATTATCTGATTATTCTACAATAACTGTTTGTATGTGTGTGTGAACTGTGTCAATAATGTTTTTCCTTATTCCATATATAGAAATCACCAAGCTCCTTCTTAAGGAAACAAACAAACAAAGAAAAACAAAACCAATAAGTTTCAAATCCTCAGAAATCAATGCATTCATTTCAGGGGTCAGGCTTTCCAGTTGATGTGGTTTCTTGTGTTTCAAGTGTAGTCATGGTTCTTTGTGGAATAGAAATCTGTAAAATAAAAGTACACTGTCCCAATTACCTCTGCCCTGTCCCCATATTTCCAAAATAGTGATGAAATAGGGACCGGGTAATCACAATAATTTTTCCCCTTCTGTGGAAGGGTGAATAATAATTCCTCAAGGTTGCCTATGTCCAGTTGGGCACTGTGGCTCAAGCCTGTAACCCCAGCATTTTGGGGGGCAACGGGGCAGATCATCTGAGGTCAGAAGCTCAAGACTAGCATGGCGAACATAGTGAAACTTCGTCTCTACTAAAAATACAAAAAAAAAAAAAAAAATTAGCTGCGCATGATGGTGGGAGCCTGCAATCCCAACTACTTGGGAAGCTGAGGCAGGAGGATGGCTTGAACCCAGGAGGTGGAGGTCTCAGTGAGCCAAGATCATGCCACTACACTCCAGCCTGCATGACAGAGTGAGACTCTATCTCAAAAAGAAAAAAAGAAAAAAAAAAGTTGCCTATATCCTAATTTCTAGAATATATAGTACAAAAAACTTCTAAATTATGAATGAATTAATGATATTGAGAAGGGTGGACTCCATATAATCACAAGAATTCTTGTAAAAGGGACACAGAAGGTTCAGAAAAAGAGGGAAGATTATGTGAGAATGGAAGTCTAGAAAGAAAGGAAGATACTATGCTTCTGGTTTCAAAGATGGAAGAAGGTGTCACAAGCCAAGGAATGTAGGCAGCACTTAGAAGTTGTAAAATTCAAGGAAACAAATTCTCTCTAGAATCTTTGGAAGGAAAGAATGTGTCCCTGTGGAACCACTTTAGACTTCCAACTTCCAGAACTGTAAGACAACAAATTTGTGTTCTTCTGTAATTTCTTACAGCGGCTATAGAAAATGAATGCAGATTTCTGATAACTGGAATAGTGGGGCTACTTAACAAGTAATTAAAAATGCAGAATTGGCTTTCATATTGGATACTGACTAGAGGCTAGAAGCATTTTAAATGGTATACCTTGAACAGACTGACATTATTAAATAGTTTGCTGGAGATAGCTGAGAAGGAAATGAGGAACACAGTAGAGGAAAGCAAGATTGTTTTTTAGACAATCTAAATAATCAGAACCAGAATTTTGGTAGTAATATGAGTATTAAAATCCTCCTGTTGAGGGTGAGTACAAAGAGAATTATGAGGAGAAAACCTATAATATCTTGAGAAAACCTAAATCATCAATAAAAATGGTGCTGGTGAAGCCTCAGAAGCAATTGCAAAACATGTCGCTGGGAACTGGAGGAAAAAGGATTCTCGTTGTATTGTGGCCAATCTTCACTGAATTATGTCCTACATTTATGTGGAAAACAAAACTCGTAAGCAATGAACTTGGATACAGAGCTTAGATCTACAAATTTTAAAAGGTGTGTTCTGATTTCTCCTTGTTGCTTGCAGTAAAATGACAGAGAGAGAGAGAAAAAAGAATTGATAAATTGAGGGAAGAATGACTAAGTAAAACAAAACTGGAATTTGATAATTAGGGGAATTTTCAACCTACACAGTTTGAAGAGAATTTAAAATAAGAATATTCACTGTTTAAAAAGCATGCCTTAGAGAGATAACAAAGTATGTTACTGGACAACCTTTTTCTAGTGCTTCAGAAGGAATAAAAAGTCGTAGCAAAGAAGGGTCTTCGAAGTGATTAGGCATGTGATTCACTGATCTTGTCAGTTACCTCAGTAGAAACCGAAAAAGGGAAGAAATTATCTTGAAAAGTCCTTTGGAAAAGCCCTCCTATCTAATGGAGCGAGTCTCTGTGACTTACACAGGAGACCCATGAGATTCTTTGGAATGTTAAAAGCATAAACACAGCAGTTTGGACTGAGAAGGACAGAGGGTGAGCACACTGGAAGAAGGCTGTTGGAACCTGAACATTCAATAGTCATGTAACAGGCCAATCAAACTATTAAGTCACAAACTATGTTCATGAAAAATGTCTCAGAGAAGGGAGTCTTGGGCTAGTATTGTGAAAAAAATATATAAAATATCCTATTTATAGATTCAGACAAAGATAGTAAAATCTATAAATAAAATCAAGTGAATGATTAACAAAATTTAGGATAGTTACTAATTGTAAGGAACAGGTAAAAGGTCTTGGTGGTGGTACCTGAATGTGTATTTTGTTATTGTTCTTTAGCCTTTCCAAATATATTTTGTACTCACTCACACATCCTTGCACATAATTGGGAAAGCAAAAGGAATGAATGAATATATATATATATATATATATATATATATATATATATATATATATGAATTTATTAATGCAAAAAGAGATACAATGTTACCTTAAAGAAAAGAAAACAAACTGAGAAAATACTTAGTCAACCTAAAAGGGAAAGAAAAAAAGAAAAAGAAAACTGGGCTGGGAAACAAAAATACCCCAAATATAAATAAAATGGGGTAAAAAAGCAAACATGTAAAGAGGATTAAAAAGATAGAATAATCAGGGATATTTTCTTTATCTTCGTGTGAATAAATTGATAACCTGCATTATATTAATGATTTTTCTGTAAAACTACATATAAAAAAGTCAACCCTGGAAATATGAACATGTCATTTACTGCATAAGGGACTGGAAATATTTTCAAAGAATTACTTCCAGTCATTTTACAAACAAGACAACAATGAGAATTTTTCAGGTGAATTCTATAATGACTTAAGTAATAGAAAATTATCCACACTATTCTAGAGCATAGATTGGAAAAGGAAACCTCCTAAATATAGTTTACAAAAGTATATTCTCTATGATAGTGCTCATGCATGCATAAATGCACACACATTCACAAACTATTGACCAAATTCCTTTATGAATATCAGTCCAAAATAATTCAAATAAAATATTAAAAATTTAGAATCTTGTAACACGTTGAAGACTGATATACCATGACTAAGGATGAGTATCTAGAAATGTTCAATATTATGAACTCTATTAACATAATTCGCCATATGAGTAGGTTAATTGTCATAGAATCTACACAGATTTAGAAACGGTACTTAATTTTGTCTAATATTATATTGAACACCCTTCAAGTGTTTTTGTAAAATTTTTTCAAATAAATAGTTCCCTAACATAATTTTAAAAACAAAGCACATCATATTTAATGATAAAACAGTTTTATTAAATCAGGAATAAGAAAAGTAAAACAAAATACAGTTGGAAACTATAAGGCAACGTTGATATTTGAAGACTGTGTACATTTAAAACTCAAGAGAATAAAAGCTATAAAAAATGTACTTAGTGATATGGCTAATTACAGAATTACTATTATTTATGTATAGAAAGAAAAACACAAAACAAAGAATAAGAGATAATAACCAATATATTCTTGCAATTGAAAATGTTGGGCAAGGCTTACCTAGAAATTGTAGTAACTATAAGTCTTAAAAATTACATTTCTAGAAATGAAACCTACAGATAACTCACAGAAATATGCTAGGCACAATTAGAAGACTATTTCTTGCAGCACTTTTTTGAAGAGCAAACAATAGGAATCAATTTTTGTTGATAAAAGACTGAGGAAAATCATTACAGTCCCAATCATATATGAGAATAGGATTCAAATGATTAAAAACCCTTTCAAAATACACTGGTTTATAATAATCTTAAAATAAATTCTTAACTTAAAAAAACAAATAGTATGTATAATATGTGCTGTTTATGGAGAAAAAAATCTCTGTTTCAACGAGTCTAGAACATTTCTTGAACTATACATACACACAAAAACTGTTAACTGTGCTCTTTTGGAATGAAGATTAATGTGGTATGGCAATGGGATGAGACTTAGAGTTATATACATATTATTTTGAATTGTTAAAGTTTCATCATGTTTGTCACTTTTCAATCAAAAGTCATACTCCTATACAGAGGTAGAAGAATAGATGATGGATAGATGATTAGATACATAGGAATCTACATATATGTAACAAAGTAAGTATAACCATTTTAGAAGACTACCTATGGAAATCATCTCATTTAACAGCCACCTTATTTGTCTCCTATTTTTTTTCTATTTATTTTCTGGAAGAAACTAACTAGTTTTTTGTTTCTTATTTATCCAGACTTTCCTGCTTACTACCTCCGTGTACACATCACTCCTAGTAAATTATCAATGGTTTCTTGTATACCCAGCTTTCTCTTTCTTGAGTAGTCACCTAATTTGTTTCCAAGGGTACATTTAGATTAATGTTAAACTTTATCTTATCTTACACAACTCTGATTATCTGCACTGTAGTCACAGAACCAAATTTTATTTGGCCTATACATTACAATATCATGATCATTCCATCTATAACCATTAGTTTACATAAAGTCCTAATTATTGGTGATTACATAAATATTAGTAAGAATTTGAATGGTAAATTGACTTGGTCATTTAACAAATATTTATTGACAGCTTACTATATATGCATGGCATTCTGCTGAGATAAGGAAGTAAAAGAATGAGAAAAATTCCTACTCTCTAGGCTCATATTTAAGTAGGTAAATAAACACATACACAATCTTAATGCAATGCATGCTACAAAGAAGACATGCACAGCGTATTAAGGGGCTCACAAAAGAAAGGCCTAACTGCATAAAAAGTAATCATGGAAGATTTTCAGAGACGTAACAGGCTGCAAGTGCACTAAAGAATCCTTTTTAATTTGCCTAATGCACAGAGATAATAAACTAGCTAAATTATTAAGTTTTAGAGAATGACAAGTTCAGCAAATAGCATGGAGCCCAGCATGCCTGAAAGAAGAGCATATGGCATGGGTGGAAAAGTGATAAATCTCTAAGGTGAAGGGCCTTGTTAGATGTGCTTTAGTGTGCATTGTGCTACAAGCAGGGAAAACTGAAGTGAAAAGTTTGGAGGACGGGGGAGAGTCAGGACATAATCATATTATTGTTTTGAAAATATTCTGACAGCAACATGGAAAACAATGTAAAAAATGAACTGAAGCAAGGACAAGACTGGAGTTGGGAGATGTGTTTTCCTGCTATTGAGAATATTTCTCTCTAAAGGTTGGAAGATAGGGTTACATACAAGCATATAAAAGGTTGTAATAGATAAGAATGTGGAAGCTTTTGGCCTGGAATGGTAGCTCATACCTGCAATCCCAGCACTTTGGGAGGTGAGGCAGTCGGATCACTTGAGGCCAGGAGTTTGAGACCATTCCAGCCAATATGGTAAAACCCTGTCTCTATTAAATTTTTTTTAAAAAATTAGATGAGTGTGACAGCCCACGCCTGTAGTCCCAGCAACTCAGGAGGCGGAGGCAGGAGAATCGCCTGAACACGGTAGGCGGTGGTTGCAGTCTGCCGAGATGGCCCACTGCACTCCAGCCTGAATGACAGAGTGAGACTCTGCCTCAGAAAAAAAAAAAAAAAAAAAAAAAGTACGGGCTTTTAAGATCAACTAGTTCTGCCATTTAATCAATTTTAAATTATCCATACACTATCTCCAACAAGTGTTTATACAGCCCGTGTGTAAAGACCAGGAAAGCCAGAGGATTAACTCAGTATTTGCCTTGGTAACCTATTACTTTTTTATATTTTGGACAATTCTCAGTGTTACCAAATGTCATTGTAGCCAAAATCATCATATTCACCTATTGCACCTTTTTTTTAAATTTTATTTTTAATGATTAGCAGCCCTATTTTTCCCTTTCCAACTTCAACCCTCAAAACCACCCAAAGAGTATGTTTTTATCCTCCTTGGACATCAGTTTCGACTTGCAAAGCTTTGGAATCAGTTTTTGCTTGTACAGTATATATGAATAATTAAGCTACACAGAGCAGACATATCGATTAGGGTGGACTTGGATGTTGTAATGAATTCTCACTTATTTGATTGAGTAGAATTTTGTATTTTCTTACGAACTGAGTTAAGTAAAATTAATGATTGAGTATAAGCCTCCTTTATATAACTCAAGACTTGTATTACATGAACACTTTTTTAAAAAAGAATAATATCATATAGTTAAGGAAATCCAGAAAATAAAGACCAAAATAAACTAAAGTCAATAATAAAAAATAAAAATAATTTAAAGTTTAGAAATAACTTTATTAACTTCTTATTAATTTAAACTTTTAATCTTTTAAACTTAACTTTTTCCATTACAGTCACATAAATAACATTGTGAAAAGCACCATTTGAGATATAAAAATATATTTATATAGTAACTTTTATTGACAAGAGGATAATAAAAACCATGTTTTGAAAAAATAAATACTTGGCACTGGAACTAAACACACAAAAACATAAGTTGGTAACTTTATAATGCTGCAGGTGTTAAATGTATACATGCAGTGTGTGTATATGCATACAGATATACACATACATATGTACCCACATATATGCATAGTGATTAGCATTGTGTTGAATATGTGATCATCAATGTACTAAATATAGAATCAGTTTCACAGTACATTGTCAACTCCTAGTTTTCAAGGCATCATCTATCCCTAGTAATTTCACCTATTCTACATCTATGATTCCCCATAATAATTTTTCAGCATATATATGCATTTCATTATTGATATTCACTTGTATTGATACCTGTAAATAATTCTTCAGAATAAGTTTTTCTAATTTAATCCCTATACTCCTCCTATGAGACAGGAGTTTTACAAATGCAAAAATTAAAGTTTCCAAGAGTTGAAAGTGTCCAACATAAAATGTAAATAGAACTAGATAAACTCAAATCCAGTACTTTGAGTTTCAAACCCCAGGGTTTTAATCATAATGACATATTTACTGAGTTGATAGAAGGTAAGAATCAGTATTAACAGAATTCCATGACTATTTTATTTGTTATGCACTTGTTTTCCAGGCATAGTCTCATTTTCATTGGGCATGAGGAAGTAGAACCCATAGCAGTCACTCTCGATGCCACTTTCCCAGTACTTTGGAAATGCTATTTTTATATATTTATATATTTATTTATTTTTTTATTTTTATGTATTTATTTTTTTGAGACGAGTCTCGCTCTCTTGCCCAGGCCGGAGTGCAATGGCGTGATCTCGGCTCACTTCAAGCTCTGCCTCCCACACCATTCTCCTGCCTCAGACTCCCGAGTAGCTGAGACTACAGGCGCCTGCCACCATGCCCGGCTAATTTTGTGTATTTTTAGTAGAGACAGGGTTTCACCCTGTTAGCCAGGATGGTCTCGATCTCCTGACCTTGTGATCTTCCCGCCTCGGTCTCCCAAAGTGCTGGGATTACAGGCGTAAGCCACTGCGCCCGGCTGAAAATGTTACTTTTAATTATAATGATAATATCAAATGTCATTGGTAATAGCTGTAAAGATTACCACATTAAATCTGTTTCTGATAAACCGATATACTGTTAACATAAAAATACTACCCAATATATCATTTGTTATTATCAATATATAAATTTCCACTATCAATATTTAATTCATGAAAAATCTTTTATTTAGTGTAGATTTTGATTCTGGCAAAAGTAATTATGTAACAAGGGCATGCATTGCTATTCATCTGGTTATGAAGAATCTTAATGCCAAATTTAGTTTTATTTGAGAAAATACAATTGTCTATACAAGTCTGCATATTTTTGTTCTTTTTTAAATCTCATTGTGTTATTTATATCCATGATACCTTTTCCAAGTGGATTTTAAGTCATGTAGAATAGCTCTCTGTGTAAAAGTATGTAGAATAGATTATGATCTATGTAAATAATATGTATATGTACATTTAAAAAGTAAGAAAATCTGGATATAAGAAACTGAGATATGTAAATTTTAAAATAATGTTCAAAATATAATTTTATATTTCTATACAATTTAAAAATATTCATATAAGCTTTTAATAATAGGTGTCATATGGTCTTGAAAAATATGTCTTGTTGTAGCATACACAATGAACAAGAAACTATACTATTCAGAAAAACTAAAATTGTTTTAGAACGTCATTTAAGGACAAAGTTTAATACAAAGTAACTTCATTCTTATGGATATAATTAAAAGCCTATCCAGAAAAGACCAAAAAACAGTAGCTGAGAAATAAAAAGTGATTAAACCATGTAAACAGCAAATTTCTATATAACTTGCTTGGCATCCAATTTTTGTTAAATATTTAATGTTTCTAGAATGAATCCCTGCTTTTACATCTGTCTTCTTTCTTTTCTCTATAAGAAAAGTGAAGCAGATGGGGACAGTGAAACAATATAAAGATAATTCTTCTTCCTGAATGTGAATTCACTAAATAGTTAGAATTTTTGCAGCAGCAGTCATATACCATAGGCAGAATGACAGTCCTATAATCTCACTATCCATACAGAACAGCTGTTTTATATATAGACGTAGTTTATTCCTTTTTTGCATACATATGTCACACATTGAAAGCACACAAGCAAAGTACATATATGTCTGTGTACATATGTATGTATATTCATGTGTATTTGTATATATTTTTGTTTCCAGACTTTTTCAATTAATATTTTGCCACAAATATCTTGCACATACAATGTTTTATTATATCAATATTCGTAACGAATTGAACTATAAACTGTTAAATACGCATTTTTTTCAATTGTTTTGTTTTTTAAATGTAAATAGTAATCTTTGCATCATACCTAATCACATTCTTAATGTAAATAAGTAATAGTTGATTAATCGAGCTCGTGAAAGTAATCAACATTTTAAGAGTCTTGACTCTTATAGAAATTTGACATGTGCAAGTATATGTATAAAAAGAACAGTAGGAAAACCAGTGAATCTGAGAAACAAGTGTAGTTTTGAAGATTTTATTTTGGATTGTAAGGCTAAAATTGATTGGTTGATGATACATAGCATTCATACAGATCACTTTAATAATATTTGTTGGTACATTAGTAAATGAACAAAACATTAAAAGCTCAAAGACACAATGGATCCCAAAATTAAACACAAGCAATTATTGAGGCAAATAATACTTGCTAGATGGGGGTTTCTCTTTCTGTGATGGAATCCAGTTTCCTTGCATATAACTTGCTGCTGATTTTAAGACTCTTCAGGTGACATTTGAAGATAATATATAACCCATTTATAATAAAATACTAGCTTGGATATTCAAAAAGCATTGCAAAACTAAATATAAATAAAGAAATGTGACGGTTTCAACACATTTGCAATAATAAATTTATTGGGGCACAACCAACAGAAGACATTGGGAAAATTCCTGTCCTTGTTCATTCTGCATATCCAAGTAAAAACACAAGTCTGGCATACTTGAATATTTGTTTATATAGATATTAATTCTAAAGATATTAACAACTGTCCAACAGGCTAACATACTCCACATTTCCATAAAACATTCATATGCCATTATACTCCTATTTCAAAATCACTAAAAATGTACATTTTTAACGGATACTTTAAAGTAAAAATTTATTCTAGAAATAAAGATTTCTACTGAAGAAGTGGGGATCTTATTCCAGAGTTCCCACGTAAGCTCACTCCCTGGTAACCTAGGGAGCACCAAATTCCTATTAATAATTCACTCAGACATCTAAAATATTATATTCTTTAATTACAAATTAATTGTCTGATAGAACTCAGTCCTTGGTCCACTTGTGCCGCTACTTGTAACAGTATTTCAGAAAATAAACTCTTCTGGGAAATCTGCATCATAAAATTTTGGATCTTCAAAATTCAGAATAGACTTCTCAGGTAAGGGCAAGACTAAGGCATGTCACACACACACACACACACACACACACACACACACACACACACACAAATCCCCTTACAATTAGAAGGAAAAAAATCTAAACATACCGTATAGGCAGCTTCACAATAACATCAGGCTGTGCCTTAATTTAACTGAACAAATAATGTTTGCCCTCAATATATATTTAAGTACATTAAAAATGAGAATTTAGTAGTTATAAATTATTATTCTCTCTGAAATTCTGGCCTGTGTTCTCTTATATTTCTCTCCACGAGAGAATAACTTGGCAGCTAACCAAAAAGCTGTGCTGATGCACCCTTGCATCTAATTGTAATTACGCATAAGGTACATCCACACAACCAAGCAAAGGGGGGAAAATGTTAGGAAGATGTTACCACCTGGGGCTTCCTGACTCAAGAATCAGTTAAGAGCATGCTTTATTTTGGTGAGGGGAAGATTCAACTCATCTTTTACCCCTATAAGTGCCCCATATTATCAAAGGATGCAGAGATCTATCTGTATCGGGGTATAAATTATGCTCAGCATTTTAGGGGTCATATTAACACCATGTTAGTGTTTTCTTAAGAAAATATTTATGGGATTCTAATTACCCAAGCTTCAAATCCACTGATTTATTTTTCAACATGGGTGAATTCTTTCTGGAAATGTCAAATTGCATCATTATAAATCCAGCAAATATTATTAATTCCCCATTATGTCAGGACACTTTATGTGGACAAAAAGATTAATAAGCAATCACCCCTTCACCGAAGGAGCTCAATGTAGAAGTGGACGATAGAAACAACACCATAATTACTACAACAGAAATGCTCTGTATCTGTTAACTAAGTCAACATATAAGAAACACACCGGGCCATTTAATGACTATTATCAAGAAAGCATTTATTTTTATCCAGAATTAATTACTTGATCTATTTTTGATAAAACTTGACAGAATACAGTAATATTTTGATGTTTCCTACCCCATCTAATACCTTTCCTTTAGAAATGCCTCCATATAAATGGTGCGCTGGGAAATATACTTTATTCTCTAGTCATACTCCGAAGTAGTCATTCATGGTTCCTATGACTACTCTAGGGTTCAAGTTCTCTTATCTGAAAATGCAAATGCAAATCATTTCACAGATATGAAGTCTGGCATCAACGCTACTTTTAAAAATCTCATGATTCATTAAAACACTTCATACTCACCTGTACCCCAAACCTCTATTAGGTGCTTAAGTGCTTCCAAAGCTTTATCAGCTAATACTCACATACCACTTACAGGAAGCATTCACACTGTGAAGGGTACATGCTCATGTAGTAAATGCCAAATGTACAAAGCTTTAAATAATTACAAAGTGTACACTTAAAACAGATCCCCATTGTCAGATTGAGTTAAGTACTGCCAATTCTGAATGGACACTTAACATCTATACACACATTTTATCTGCAAAACTGACATAATTTCTAAATCACTTTTCACTGAGGTAACTAAAATGAAAAATACATAATAAAAAAGAAAAAAGAAAGCAATAGCATATAGTATATGTAATAACTATTAATTTAAATATAGGAGATAATACTACATGTCATGAATATTAGTGAATGTATATCTGACTGATTGTTTCAGTTAATATGTTTAATACTTGAACTAAGGAAGTAAAAACAGCAGTACAGAACCACTGCTAGAAGTCAATACAAAACTTAAGATGAGACTAATGGGATCATATCCAGTACCTAAGAAAAGAATGATTAAATGTCACCAAAACTTTAAAATGCCATCTCAGGGCCAGTTTGAACTTTTCATGAATTAATGCACATATACTGCTAATTCACCTCTAGAACTCTTCCAGATCTGAAACTAGATGATTTTACTTTTAACCTTATAATGAACTAAAATAGGAGAACTACTTAAATGATGAATCAATGTGTTTCTGCAGTGGGAAAAGTAGTTTCAGTGCTCTTTCCCAAGTATCGACATCTACTAAGAAAGTATAGTATATTGAAATTGTTTTTTCTCTTTGTATATATTGAAGAGATTCAGTGAATCTTATCCCTTTGCCATTAGATGAAAGACAGTTCACATATAATTAATGTGGATCCCACAAACTACTTATGTCTGAACAATATTGTTCATATGGGGAAAAAAGAGACTTGGAATAGTTATACAAGTAACTGAGAAACCAATATGCAGTTTTTTAGAAAAAAATCTTGAAATCAATATGCAAAGCTTTTTAAAAAAAAAATCTTAATTTCATTAATTTCTTGAGACTGAATTTTCCAATGCACATGTATGTATTATGAAGATGATATTTTAGTATCTAGGCTATATAATACTTTCATACCGATCATTCTGGTCCACAATAAAATACTTTATTTCTACAAAATCCAAGCTATCTATCTGGGTGTGCAATTGGGTTTAAGTGACACAAATCATTGCAATGATCATCTACATTTTCTATATTTCTCACTATCATTTTATATAAATAACAAAAATATAATTTTATAATATTCAAGACTGAGTTAATAGATTATTTGCAAAATTTAACATTTTGAGGAAAAAACTGAACAATTGCTGCATATTACTTAAATATGTGTTATACTCCTTTTCAGTTTAAATTCCCTTTAAAGAAACAATGCTATATAGTCAGCCATTTAGGTCTTTACGTGTCTAGCTTATTTAGAGGTTTTAATAGTCAATTAAGTTAACATTACAGAACAAGTGCCTATGAAAGAGAGAAGGAAAAAGTTCTGTAAGATGTTAGATAACTTTAAAATATAAAAGTTTAGTTTTTAAAAATAATTGTTGGTGTTACATATGATTCTTCTAATGTAAATGATCATAGAGTTGTTTTTACTCATTTGGTGTTATTTATGCTTTGTTCTTTAGGTGTATTATGGAAACAACACAAGTATTTAGGTTTCAACTCTGTGCTAGGAACTTTCAAACTTTTTCTCCATCTACACTGTTTTCAGGAATTACAATTACATACTTCCATCTGTAACCTTCTTCGTTTACATAAATTATTCTCAACAAGAGTGAATGTGGGTTGCTGTATAATTTAATATCTTCCACACCTATTTCTCTGGCCTCTCCTGTTTCAAAATAAAACTCAATTAGTGTTTGTCGAAGCTCACATGTTTCAAATCTTTGCGTTATAAATTATGTTCCTATGACCAATATGGTGCATCACACCAGAGCATGTTAAAAATGTAGAATATAGGACCTTACTCTAATCTGCTTAATCATTTGGGTTAAGTGGTATTACCTGGTTGCATCAACTATGACTGGTATTTCAGAGTTCTATCGGGCAAAGTATGCCAGAGTGTTCCCAAGGAAATATCTTTGGCTCTCTAGTTCATAGAATATGTGCATGTGGTGACCATATTCAAACTTTTGTGGAACCCTCTCAAATACAACAAATGACCACAGTATGTGAGAGAATACCATCAATGGCATGAAAGAATGGTTTGCATTTGTATCAATGCTGAGAAGAGTAAGCTAATTCTATCAGAGCCAGTAGATTCTGTTGGGAATATTGCGAAAACACTGAAAACAAGGCATTGAACAAATCACCTTGTCATAGATGAGTATTTTCCAAAAGCAGTAATTGCTTTTTTATGCCGGTAAAATATGTGTTAAAAAAAGATTTGTGAAAGTCTCTACTGCTTGAAATATTTGATTTTTTGTCCTTAATTGATTATTAAATTCAACAAATATGATTGTGCCAAAATTAATCAGTTTGAGAAGCACAGTAAAAAGGTGTCAAATACTAGATGAATTCCTCATCCCTTTACATTTAATGTTCACTCTTCTATTAGAGTGAACATTATAAGTCCTAGTCCAAAATAAGTCCTAGATTCTTATTAAGTGAGTATTGATTAATTATACAACATTGTTCTCTGAAGTCATATACATAAGGAAGTTATGTACATAAGGAGAGATAATTGTGTTTATTGTGCTGACAACAAAAAGGGAGACAACACCGTGAATTTCACATGTCAAGAGTCTTCGTGCAGGAATCAAAATTACCTCTCCAACTACTTTATCTTTTTTCACCACTTCTCCGTAAGGCACTTATCATTGTTAAGTATACCAGATTTTTTGGTATCTTCTTGCTTTTGCCCAAACTGAATCCTTAGCCAAGAACATCCTCCTCTTCACTTCTTCATACACATCTCCCATCTTGATATTCTCATAATCATTTTTTAAGACATGAATTACATAAAAGTTTATCTATGTTACTTTTCTCAAGAATCAAGATCAATGTATTCTGTGTTTCCATATAGAGAAGTTGGTGTGTATTGCTATTATAGCATTGATATTATTCTATTGTAATGCAATGTTATATGCTTGCTTCTCACAGTAGCCCAGGCATTTTTCCAGGATAGAGACAATAGAGCATTCATTCTGGAACTCCATTTGCACTCAGCTAAATCCACAGAGTGCTCACAACAATGCTTTTGAATGAAGGAATAAATTTTTCATTGATTGGGCATTAAGATAAATTCATACATGTAAAGTCATCCTTTTTTTATTGCATGCATTGTAGAAACCAGAGCATCAACAAAAACAACACTCATTTATTAAGGACTTATCTAGTGTTAGGCACTGGACTAATGGCTTTACATTCATTATTTATCTCGTTAATGCTCACAGCAACTCTCTGAGGTAGGTACAATTATCCCCATTTTAAGATAAGGAAACTGAACAGGAGAGATCACACATTTGCAAATGCGAGTGTCAAGATAAAAACTCAGATCGTCTGACTCGAGCTCCTGCCCTCTGAACATATAGACAAAACAGCCTCTTACGTGATTGATATGAGGGCTAATAAAATGTTTTAGCTAGTGGCATAAGTAACAAAATATCTAAAAATAATCTATTAACTGCAAAAGTAAATGACTCCCCATCTGAAAGTTTTCACTGCTTTCATCCCTCTCACCCTGCACTATATTTATTAATGCATTGTGCTTGCTTGATATAAAGAGAATCCATGATTTGCTGTGGCATTGTTCTATTTATATATAACTAGCTCACCACAATATAGTCCTGATTTATCAACCATCCTATGCTTAAATATTTTTTTATGATGAATGTATTTGACTTTGCTTTTAAAATCGTTTCCATTTATTTTGTAATATCATGGAATATAAAATTGGTTGAATTTTTAAACTTATTCCTTGAATAAAAGCAGTGGCTATTGTTTATATTTTAAAATAATGCTTTATCTTCCTAATCCTTCATTTAAAATTTATGAAAACAGCATTGATTTTTTTGCAAACACCCAATAAGATACCACATCCTAAAATTGACTTTTGTTTTTGTGAATGCATATGAAATTCAGTTATATCAATATTATGCCTTTGGCATTTCTAAATTAATAAGATAAAGGTAAATTGAGATAAAATTTAAAATTCAATCATCCATAGAAATCACAACAGTGTTAACCTATGGGGCATAGAGATCGACCTTAATGAAAAATGAGGAAACTTTTTAGGGTGAAGAACAGGCTTTATACTTTGATTCGCTTGTTGGTCATCCAAAAATATATGTTTCATTCTCATTTGTCCTTAATTAGATTGTATTTTATTTCCCTATCTCCTTGAACTGGATTTTTTGTACAATATGTTTTTAACATTAGATTATTAATAACTCTATGTCGTGTAGTCTGAATTGGTTTATACTATTAGAGCCAAATTTGAATGTATCTTAATTAATTATCTTAAAAGAATGTAAAAGAATACTAAATACAAAACTTACATCCATATTACAGAGGGTGTAAGCTAGGGCTTTTATTTGGGCAATAATAACTTATTTTCTTGGGATGTTAAAATTATTTCTCTATTTCAAGGTTACATAAAGAAGCAACAATATTTGTGTTGCTTCAGATAAGACCCAAAGATGACATAATATAAATATGACTATAATACTAACATTGTATTGTCACTATATTCTTGGGAGGCTTAGAGCTACATCTTTGCAAGACAATATGATCTGGACTATTCATGTTTGAAAAAGAAGTGAAAACCCTTATGCTCTGCTCCTCCCTAGTGTGGGAAATCTGACTTCTCCATTCAGGCATTGCAGAATGCATTTATTGATTCATTGGCACTTTCACGGACATAAGCAGACAACCACAGTATGCCAGATGCTGCACTAGTTCCTGCAGCTGTCCAGACAAATCTCATATTGCCCAGCCCACAAGGAATTCAATGACTAGTGGGGGAAAAACAAACAAACAAACAAAAAAACAATAATTCTACAACAACTTCTACACAAATTAAAAAGGAAAAAACTAAGACCATTTTACTTACCAGAAATTTTTCAAACATTGGCCCTTTGAATAATACCAAACCACTTTTATGGTATTATTTTGGTCTAAATTTATAAGAACATTATGCCTACTCAATAGAAACACTATTCCTATTCAATGAAGGTATAGTTTTGTGAGGAGATAGCTACAAGCAACTAAATTTGTTATAATTTGATTTCTGTAATGGTGCTATATGCCTTTTGACTTTTGTACTTAAAGACTAATTTTAATGCAACATTTACTGTATAATAAAGTCACCACCCAAACTGTATTTCAGCTACATTTAACATTTATTGACTTTTTAACAGGATGTTTTCCAAATATTTGAAAACATTTTACAGAAAGACTTCTGTTTTACCTTGTTTTTTTGCAATAATCAATTCTCTCCCATTACATATGACTTGAACATATTTATTTAAAAGTATACTGAGTAAAAATAGAATACTAACCTGTAGTTCAGAATGTGACATGTCTGGTCTCATGCTAATACCATGTCTGATTATTTTTGAGTGTTTTCAGACTGTTGAAATGGAATCTGTTTATTCTGGCTTGAATTCTGGTACATTCAGTAGATGCCAAACAGCAGTGTACTAGTCGGAATGCATGAAGGTGGCTCTATCAAATAATATTTTTTCTAAAATTTTCAGTGAACAGAAATAGGAGAGAAATATATTTCCTCTTGAATTTGCTTATCTTGAATATCAGATGATAGTCTTATAATTTATCCAAACACTACTATATAGTTGCTAGACATTTTGTTCTGTTTTCATATGACTTGATTTGGGGACTATACCTTGCTTTTCTGTTTCTGTTAATTGATTTTAAGATTTATTTACTAGCTTAGTCTGATATATTTCTGGACCAAATATTGTTCATTAGTTTGGAAAAGATCTAAATTCAGTGCTATTTTAAATCAAATAGCTCAGGTTTCTCAAATTCCAAACAAATGAAATTCTGAAGGAGGTATGGAAATGCATGAAGGAAATTGATAACATTCTATAGAGGATTCTCTAATGCACTGCTCCTTTAGGACTAAAGGACACATTCCTCCTGCTGGTGGAAATGTTGCTGGCAGATGGCTGAGCTGACAGTCTTCTTCAAATTCTCTTGCTTGACTAACATCATGCTCCTCAAAGTCAGGTTACTTCCCAGGACAGGTTACATACAATAACTAATTCTTGTGCTCATATAGCCGTCTACCCTCCTTGTTGTCACTTAATACAACTCTAAAGGTTCATCCCTGCTTCTGAGCTACCTGTAGGACATCTGAGGTCTGCATTGTGACAGAATTACTGTTTAACTTCACCCTTGGTCCAATTCTGCTTCTGTCTTTGCATTCTTTCAGTGTTAATCTCTAGAGTGCCTACTAAAATTTTCTCTTTTTCAGAGCTTTCTTACAGGGGAACACTATCTGAGACAAACTCTTTCCAGCAAACTCTAAGAGAGGATCAATTGGCTTTAATCTTACCTAGAAAAACCCAATTTAGTCTGTGACCTAACATATTAGTGAAGAAACAAGCTCCATTCGCTGCCAATAATGTAATACAATCTAATGTCTGCTTAAGCATGGGAAGTTGGTTTTTCTCATTCCTTAGATATTCTAATTAATCAAACAATGCAAGAGGGATTTACTTAGAAGCCTATGCAAAATATATATATATATATATATGCAATATAGGGGAAAAAAGTGACAACTGTTCAAGAGAACCATAATCTTTTAGAGAAGATTAGTAGGATTAGAGTGCCTATAGTAAAATCACTGCACATGCACACAATGATCCTTTTTTACCTTGGGCAGAGCTACCAAGTAGTTTATGCTTTTTTTTTCTCTCCTCTTCAAAAATATGTATTTTTTTTTTTAATGTGTCTCTTCCATAGTTAGGTGATAAGAAGAAGGAAAGTTAGAGATTAAGTAGAATTCAAAAACACAAAACACACAAATTTGAAGAAGATGACAGTTTTAGGTTATATTATTCAGTTCGTTTATCTTAAAAATGAAAGGTTTCAATCCTGAATAGCTAAGTTTTAGAAATGGTACTAGAGCTGGGTGCAGTGGCTCAAACCTGTAATCCCAGCACTTTGGGAGTCTGCAGCAGGCAGATCACTTGAGACCATGAGTTTGACATGAGTCTGGACAACATGGCGAAACCCTGTCTCTACAGAAAATACAAAAATTAGCCAAGTGTGGGTGTGGTGGCACATGCCTGTAATCCCTGCTACTCCGGAGGCTGAGGCATGAAGATGGCTTGAACCGGGGAGGCAGAGATTGCAGTGAGCCAAGATAGCGCCACAGAACTTCAGCCTGGATGACAGAGCTAGATCCTATCTCACGAAAAGAAAGAAAGAAAGAAAGAAAGAAAGAAAGAAAGAAAGAAAGAAAGAAAGAAAGAAAGAAAGAAAGAAAGAAAGAAAGGAAGGAAGGAAGGAAGGAAGGAAGGAAGGAAGGAAGGAAGGAAGGAAGGAAGGAAGGAAGGAAGGAAGGAAAGGAAGAAAGAAAGGCACAGTACTAAAAGTTAGTATTTAAAAACAAACAAACAAACAAAACTGTGTTACTTTATTGCCAAAGCTTTTGTACACTAAACTTGCATATGTTTACAAACTGCCTTTTTTTTTTTTTTTTGAAGCAGAATCTCTCTGTGTTGCCCGGACTGGAGTGCAGTGGCATCATCTTGGCTCTCTGCAACCTCTGCCTTCTGGGTTCAAACAGTTCTAGTGCCTCAGCCTCCCAAGTAGCTAGGATTACAGGCATGACCCACCACTCTCGTCTATGCCCTCAATTATAATATCCTGAGGTTTGGTGGGGGTAGATACCCACATGAAAATATTTTTGTGGCCCTTTGAAAAGTTATATAAGGAAGTAGGTGCAAATGTGCCTTTTATAGTTGTAGGTGAAATCTATAATAAAAAACAATCATACATGAGTGCACCTGCTATATTTCATTAACATTCTGTCACTTTTAATTATTTCCAAGTTTGGGTTTTAGTTTTGACTATGGGGAACATATACTGACAATTAAAATTTTTGAATCACATAACTGATAATAGAACACTCCACCATAAAAAAATACACAGTATTATCTTATTTATTACACATTTTAGGTGTCAGATAGTTTTATTAATGAAAATATAAATATTATTAATAATTTAGAAATGTTACTAATAAAGAATCATTTTATGTTTGCAACAAGGCATAGCAAACCATGAGGTAAAGTTGATTAATATCTTTCCATGCAGATGGGAGGCAACAAAGAAGTGCATTAATCAAAACTACAGCATTGCTTGTCATGTTCTATTGCTTAAGTATTCCACAGATTGCTTTAGCCATTACATTCTCAATAAATCTAAATAACATGTTGTATTAAATTTACTTCTTAGAGAACCAGTTCTATAGATATTAATTGTATACGTGTGGACTGAAAATGTATTTGCCCCAGAGTTGTATAATCATTTTCTACTCAGGCTGTATTTATATTGCCTGCTGTTGGCCTGTTACAAATCACACAATAAACACTATTTAGAACATAGCCATACTCTATGAGACTACATTGCACAAATCTTTTAAGCCTCAGAGTGGAAGACATAGTTCTCATCTTACCAGTGACTATTTTGTGCATCAACTAGGCTAGGCAGAACTGCATAGCCTAGTATTCCTTTCTCTGTCTGTTTCTAATTAGAATGGGCTACAAGAGATTCTTGTGTGATATTTAGAAGGTGGAAGTGAGCCATTTCGTAGCTCCAACACATTTATGGGTTGGCTCATCTCCTTGGTGAGGGTTAGCATGTGGCTTGCAAATGCTCGACCTGCCCATATCTGCCTTCAGCTTCTCATTGTCCAGGGCCAGTTCTGTGTTTAGCTCTATGACAAGGGCACCAACTTCTTCCAAAGGGCACCCAGGTCAGTAAGCTTAGAGGCAATGAGAACTGCCTACTTCTGCTCATGGGTTCCAGCTTGTCCTTGCTCTATCTCAATTTATATTCTTCTTTCTTCCAACTGACTGTTTTAAACTCCAGCATCAGATGGGAAGACAACAACCTTATAGAGACTGCTTAAACAGATCACACAAGCGCTTACAGTCAAATCCCTGTAACAATCCCTATTTCTCTTTCTTTCTGTCCATATATATATGTATGTATATATACACACACTCATATACACACACATATATTGATCCACATCTATATACATATATACATACATATATATACACATACACACACACACATATATATACACACACACACATACACACACATATCTATATGTATTTGGAGCTTCACTGATAAAAGCTATCCTAAAGATAAGCAAAAAGGGTTTAGACTCTACGGAAAGAAGACAAAAATACAAAACAAAAACAAAAGAAAAAGCTAAAACTTTTACTGGTTTCTTCATCCTGAAGCTAATCAAAGAAATGTCCTACATCTACAGATAATCCTGAAGGATAGTCATTATCATGTATAACTGAATAGATATTTACTTTTCTAAAGCAGAAACTTTCAAACATTATTTTATTGCAAATCCATATCTGTAAATTTAAGGATAGACTATAGTGTATGCATATTTATTTTATGAATTATTCACATGCAATCATATCCATCTCTATATTAACATTATAAAGATCTTTTTAAATTTTTAGATACAAGTAACTAGATATTAAAAGGCCAGAATTTTCTCTGTATACCCGATTTCATCTTGTGCACCCAATACCATTTGTATGCCAATTATTTAGGATGGGGCAATTTTTAATTTTACAGACTAGTTCATAAGTTGGTATGCCTGCTCTTCACTAATCCCAGTAGATTTCTTACCTACTCACTGAAACAATCAAAAGCATCCTTGATGTCTATATTTCCCCTAGGTTGGCAGTATTGCACCTAGTTGAGATGCTAACACTGATATACAGATCCACATAAGAACAGCTAAGGTGTGGCAGTCTGACCACACTTGCTTGTAATTATATTTCCATTAGAGGTATAGTCAGTTGGTGGGGTTGTTCCCATTGATAAAATGTATGTCCTCCTTCATTTACAGAGTCCTCAATGAACTAGACATTTCATGGTACAACGGCACTAACATCATGCACAAATTCAAAAAGTTGAAAAAATAACTGGATGCAGGGAACACACAATGTTAATGGTAAAAGCTGCAAAATACAGTAAGAGTCTCAGTAAAATGAGGACAATTTTTATTTTCCAATTCATTGTTACAGCATTATGTGGAACAAACTTCATTTCCAGTGTTGCAAGTAAGTTAATTCTTTTCATCAATTAACCTTTGCTTGAGGGTACCCTGGTGAAGCGAAACTGCAGATGACTTTTGTAGCAACCCACATTCAAATCCAAAAGCATGATATGGTCAAATTTTTTGTGAAGAATATACACAAAATTTACAACTATGTTTATAAGTTTTTATACAGTTATGTTTACAAAATTAACCAGTGTCTTATTGTATAACAAGAATAAAATCTAAATAGCAATTACAAATGCCTTCCAAAGAACAGGAACAACATACATAATTCTTTTGCATAAATAATCAATTTTAAAACCCACTGAACTCTGCATTTGCAGGCTCAAAAGATAATTATAATTTGTAAAGTAGTTCCTTATTATACAATTCATTTAACTGTTCTTGTAAATATTTCTGTTGCAAATGAAATTTTATTGGTTTATGGAGGAGAAAACAAAAATGGCAAAGTTTTCTAAACTTTTGGCTTAAAGTCATTTCCAAGACATATTTCCACTGTCAGCGTTTATCACCAGTTTTCATAATTGATGTTTCATATGTAATACCACTGCTTTTTAAAATACAATATAGACAATTAGCTAGCCCTCACTTCCAGTTGATTATTTCTGTCCTCGGAGGAACCTCATGGTATAACAGACAAAATGTCAAGAGTAATTAGGAATAATGATGGTGGCAACTATGCTATCAAATGACATGCATCCAGGACTGATTATTTTATGCCTTGCCTTTGAAGAAGCTATTTAAATGCTTTAAAAATGCCTATGCTTTAATTTTTCGTGATGCAAAGATAGTAAGATTCTGAAAAATAAAAACAGAATGTCTCTATAGTTATATATATCACGCCCACTAAGCCTGGGTTTACTTATTCATTTTTGTGTTTAACGAGGTAAAATCAATCCAGCCACAAATACCCTGCAGATTTGGTAGATTACAGTATTCTTGCATAAGAATAATTTTGATGTCTTCCATATGATGTTTTAAAAGCTAATGTTACTATTTACCATACTGTATAAAGTCAATAAAAATAATGGTTTTCTTTAGCTTTGTCTGGAATTTGATACATTTGTCTTTATAATACTAATATATGTGTTTTTACATTTTAGGTAACCTAACTTTTCCAGGACATTTCCCAATAGTGATTCCTCAAGGTGATTTAGCTAAGGAGAGAAAAGCAATGTGTGGTTTCATGTTATTTTCAATCTAATTCACCTAGTGTCATTTCTGCCAAATTCTACAGAAAACATTTATGTTAATCCCGTCATAAACTGTGGATCATAAAGAAATTACCACCTGTTTACATATAAGACTGATAAATAATTATCAAAATGTAAATGCATTTCATAATATCATGTGTATCAAATCTCACAGTATCTAGCATAATACTTTTATCTGCACTTCCCTACAGTTTTGAAAGTATTAAAATTGTTATGTTACTATTACAATAACCTCTTTGGTCCACTTAATGTCTCTCTAAGGAAATGCAAGAATTTTGTCTGATGTTATAAATAAAAGCCATGTGCTTCAGAGGATAAATGATTTATCTAAAGTCGTACAATTAGTATATATAAATACTATTAAAAATGAAAGACTGTCTTTTTAGAATTTCTATTATATTAATCCAAATCCTACCCAACTCTTCTAATATCACATCATTTGCAGAAGAAAGTCAGATTGATAAACTTTTCAAATTTTCTCATTAGCTCAAATTGTAAAAGATAGGTCCTAAAATATAAATATTTAATTTCACAAAATAAACACCTAAATTTTACATAATATAATGAAACATGAAATTGACAATCCCAGTTTTAGAAGAATCCAGTTATACAGTACAAAGACAATAGAAGCTTAGAGAAAGCCTATTTAATTCTTTCGCATAACCTTCACTCCCAAAGTCCTGTGCATATCACCTTACCTGTCAATCAAAGTCAAGTAGTGTTGAATTTATGAAGTCAATATCCACTTTCACATCTGGAAAGAGTAGAAGTACAACAGCACATAGCATATCAGAAGGTTATCTTTTACTGGTCTCCTAGATTCCTGAAAGATTTGTCATGAAAAAGAAAAGGACACAAGAAATTTTAATGAAAGGGGCTGCTGCTCAGTGATGCTTACTCCTGGAACAATACTGTCTAGAAAACAATAAGGACAGCTGCTCCTATAAATATGTGACATCACTGAAGATAAAGTAATTCACTGCCACCATGTAAATCCATGCTCATCATATAAAAAGGGAGTAAGGCTGAGAGGAAGAAAATCTAATGCTTCATTTAATGAGAAAACCCATTCTTCTCAATCAGTCCATTTCACACAGTATAAGAGGGAAGCTGGTATTGGATTAAGCCTGATGGCACAAAACAGGTTGACAAGGTGACTAAGATCCTGAAGACTCAGAAGCATGCACAGGAGTAGAAGACTAATACAGATCCCTTTCTTCTCTCTTGCCTGGAAAAGAAATTCACATTACCATAAATGCCACATGTTATTACCCAAGTGGCTTATGCTTAGAATCTGATTAGAAGGAATTTTTGAGACTGAAACCTTTATCTCTCCTTAGTATGAGTGTTTTTGTTTATTTTGATGACTCAAGAAATAATACATTTGGAAGTTACCGTAGTCATGCCATAGATGTCACAGTCACCTTCAGCAGATTTTGCTAATGGTTAATAGTTCTAAAATAGAAAAAAAAAACTCACGTTAATAAATTAGAATAACTCAAGGTACACGTTTTTCAGATCTTTATAACATTTTAAGATAATTTTATATATTTTAAATAATGATTTTACTGATTAATATTTATGATGTCACGTTAGCTTGATGCTACAGTTGGAAAGTTAATAATTTACAGACTACTTTGTAGTCTAATGGCTGTACTTGACTTTTGCTAATGCTTGACAGCTTGCAACTTTGATGTTTCTGTCTTAAATTAAGAGAAAAGACAGAGTCAGGTACCTACTCTTGTTCAGTTACTTTTCCGAGGGGTTCTTTTTAACGGAATTCCATGAAGCCATAATGCCGTTTAACAAGAATATTGATTGTGAAATAAAGCCTTGTTCCATTATCTTCTTAGAGGAAGCCCAGATAGAGGTGTTTTAAAAGTTCGAGTAGCGTTACTTCTTTGCTGAATATAAGTGTAATGTTAACTCTCTGGAGTACATAAAAGAAAGTTTTCAGAGGAATTTGCTACCTAAGCAAATGTTTTCATTTCCACCCTCCACCCACAATTTAAAATAAATGAAGAAATGCTATGGTATCTAATATCCTCTGACTGTGAATGTGTATGTTTCAATTTAGAGTAACTCTCTAAACCTCTAGATTTTGCTTACTAGTTTGGTAACAACTATGCACAATGAACACTATTGCCTGCTATCTCGAGACCTAGGAATTGACAGGTAGTGGTTCTAGAGATAACCAGCAATGTCAATTATCTGGCTCCAGTGTCCAGTGAAACTAGCCAACTAAAGTTCAGCAAGTTGTGCCATTGCATACTATACTGAGTGTGTTTAGCGAACCTCAGAGGATCTACTTATCCAGTGGACATTATCTTTTGTTATTTATTATCACTGCAGTTGGTTATCCCCAAATTCCAAACATATTATTAGAATTCAGCAACCCTGCCATTTTACATTATAATGAAGCATATAGCAAAAGCTACTTATTTTAATGGTCTGTCAACAGAAAATTTCATTGAACAATTTGAATAATGTGAAGTTCCTAGAAAACATTGATATATGGGGAAACGACTTCTGATATCCAAGCAAATATAAACTAGAACTAGTTCAAATGTTTTGATTTCATGACTGGAGGGTTTCTATATTGCAGACTATATTAGAACTTAACCACATATAAAGAGAAAAAAAATGTGACAGTGAAGTGATTTCTGATAGCAGATAGGTCAGAGAGCTGAATTTATGCTACTTACTCACTACTAAATACTAACTACGTTTCTTAGGTTGGTAAAAAGCTTGAAAGACACAGGTAATTTCTAATTAGTCAAAGAACTTATTGTCAATACTTTTGCTGATGCCTAGTAGGAATTGTAGAAGTGAAAGTGATGGTCCTTGTATCCTGGCTCGATGACTTACCCACTGATAATATACAAGCCAATAAAAAAATTCAAAAAGAGAATGCTTTTACAATTTTCACCCTAAGAGAGCTCTATTGCAACAATTACAAAAATGATTCAAAGCAATTTGTGACAATTTTTATGTTACTAAGTGAACACTTTGCTGAGAAATTTATTAAGCACTTTCAAATATGTTTTATTAATTCCCCCCAATTTTTGAATATTTTAATATTTTGTTTTTCTAATTGGTTTCTTTCAAGCATAATTTAATGTTAGTTTACTGTTTTCCATTGTAAAGACTGCATCAGCTTCAAAATGACATGTCCTGTGATGACCCATATATATTGTGGTCTTCCAGTTTCAGAAAAGAAAAGAAAAGGGCGGAGCAAGATGGCCGAATAGGAACAGCTCCAGTCTCCATTTCCCAGCGCGAGTGACACAGAAGACCGGTGATTTCTGCATTTTCAACTGAGGTACTGGGGTCATCTCACTCGGGAGTGCCAGACAATCGGTGCTGGTCAGCTGCTGCAGCCTGACAGTGAGAGCTGAAGCAGGGCGAGGCATCGCCTCACCTGGGAAGCGCAAGGGGGAAGGGAGTCCCTTTTCCTAGCCAGGGGAACTGAGACACACAACATCTGGAAAATCGGATAACTCCCACCCCAATACTGCGTGGTAAGCACACCGGCACACCAGGAGAATATACTCCACACCTGGCCGGGATGGTCCCACGCCCACGGAGCCTCCCTTCTTGCTAACACAGCCGTCTGCCGCGATCTAACCCCAAGGCAGCAGCGAGGCTGGGGGAGGGGCACCCGCCATCGCTGAGGCTTAAGTAGGTAAACAAAGCCGCTGGGAAGCTGGAACTGGGTGGAGCTCACAGCAGCTCAAGGAAACCTGCCTGTCCCTGTAGACTCCGCCTCTGGGGACAGGACACAAGTAAAAAATAACAGGGGAAGCAGCAGAGGCCTGTGCAGATGCGAACGACTCTGTCTGACAGCTTTGAAGAAAGCAGTGGATCTCCCAACACGGAGGTTGAGATCTGAGAAGGGGCAGGCTGCCTGCTCAAGTGGGTCCCTGATCCCTGAGTAGCCTAACTGGGAGACATCCCCCACTAGGGGCAGTCTGACACCCCACACCTCACAGGGTGGAGTACACCCCTGAGAGGAAGCTTCCAAAGCAAGAATCAGACAGGTGCACTCGCTGTTCAGCAATATTCTGTCTTCTGCAACCTCTGCTGCTGATACCCAGACAAACAGGGTCTGGAGTGGACCTCAAGCAATCTCCAACAGACCTATAGCTGAGGGTCCTGACTGTCAGAAGGAAAACTATCAAACAGGAAGGACACCTATACCAAACCCCCAGCAGTACGTCAGCATCATCAAAGACCAGAGACAGATAAAACCACAAAGATGGGGAAAAAGCAGGGCAGAAAAGCTGGAAACTCAAAAAATAAGAGCGCATCTCCCCCTGCAAAGGAGCACAGCCCATCGCCAGCAACGGATCAAAGTTAGTCAGAGAATGACTTTGGCGAGATGAGAGAAGAAGGCTTCAGTCCATCAAACCTCTCAGAGCTAAAGGAGGAATTACGTACCCAGCGCAAAGAAACTAAAAATCTTGAAAAAAGAGTGGAAGAATTGACAGCTAGACTAATTAATGCAGAGAAGGTCATAAACGAAATGACAGAGATGAAAACCATGACACGAGAAATACGTGACAAATGCACAAGCTTCAGTAACCGACTCGATCAACTGGAGGAGAGATTATCAGCGATTGAGGATCAAATGAATGAAATGAAGCGAGAAGAGAAACCAAAAGAAAAAAGAAGAAAAAGAAATGAAAAAAGCCTGCAAGAAGTATGGGATTATGTCAAAAGACCAAATCTACGTCTGATTGGGGTGCCTGAAAGTGAGGGGGAAAATGGAACCCAATTGGAAAACACTCTTCAGGATATCATCCAGGAGAACTTCCCCAACCTAGCAGGGCAGGCCAACATTCAAATTCAGGAAATACAGAAAACACCAAAAGATACTCCTCCAGGAGAGCAACTCCAAGACACAAAATTGCCAGATTCACCAAAGTTGAAATGAAGGAAAAAATCTTAAGGGCAGCCAGAGAGAAAGGTCGGGTTACCCACAAAGGGAAGCCCATCAGACTGACAGCAGATCTCTCAGCAGAAACTCTACAAGCCAGAAGAGAGTGGCGGCCAATATTCAACGTTCTTAAAGAAAAGAATTTTAAACCCAGAATTTCATATCCAGCCAAACTAAGTTTCATAAGTGAAGGAGAAATAAAATTCTTTACAGATAAGCAAATGCTTAGAGATTTTGTCACCACCAGGCCTGCCTTACAAGAGACCCTGAAGGAAGCCCTAAACATGGAAAGGAACAACAGGTACCAGCCATTGCAAAAACATGCCAAAATGTAAAGACCGTCGAGGCTAGGAAGAAACTGCATCAACTAATGAGCAAAATAACCAGTTAATATCATAATGGCAGGATCAAGTTCACACATAACAATGTTAACCTTAAATGTAAATGGACTAAATGGTCCAATTAAAAGACACAGACTGGCAAACTGGATAAAGAGTCAAGACCCATCAGTCTGCTGTCTTCAGGAGACCCATCTCACATGCAGAGACATATATAGGCTCAAAATAAAGGGATGGAGGAAGATCTACCAAGCAAATGGAGAACAAAAAAAAGCAGGGGTTGCAATCCTAGTCTCTGATAAAACAGACTTTAAACCATCAAAGATCAAAAGAGACAAAGAAGGCCATTACATAATGGTAAAGGGATCAATTCAACAGGAAGAGCTAACTATCCTAAATATATGTGCACCCAATACAGGAGCACCCAGATTCATAAAGCAAGTCCTTAGAGACTTACAAAGAGACTTAGACTCCCATACAATAATAATGGGAGACTTCAACACTCAACTGTCAACATTAGACAGATCAACGAGACAGAAAGTTAACAAGGATATCCAGGAATTGAACTCATCTCTGCACCAAGCGGACCTAATAGACATCTATAGAACTCTCCACCCTAAGTCAACAGAATATACATTCTTCTCAGCACCACATCACACTTATTCCAAAATTGACCACATAATTGGAAGTAAAGCACTCCTCAGCAAATGTAAAAGAACAGAAATTATAACAAACTCTCTCTCAGACCACAGTGCAATCAAACTAGAACTCAGGACTAAGAAACTCAATCAAAACCGCTCAACTACATGGAAACTGAACAACCTGCTCCTGAATGACTACTGGGTACATAACGAAATGAGAGCAGAAAAAAAGATGTTCTTTGAAACCAATGAGAACAAAGATACAACATACCAGAATCTCTGGGACACATTTAAAGCAGTGTGTAGAGGGAAATTTATAGCACTAAATGCCCACAAGAGAAAGCAGGAAAGATCTAAAATTGACACTCTAACCTCACAATTAAAAGAACTAGAGAGGCAAGAGCAAACACATTCAAAAGCTAGCAGAAGGCAAGAAATAACTAAGATCAGAGAAGAACTGAAGGAGATAGAGATACAAAAAAACCCTCCAAAAAATCAATGAATCCAGGAGTTGGTTTTTTGAAAAGATCAACAAAATTGACAGACTGCTAGCAAGACTAATAAAGAAGAAAAGAGAGAGGAATCAAATAGACGCATTAAAAAATGATAAAGGGGATATCACCACCGACCCCACAGAAATACAAACTACCATCAGAGAATACTATAAACACCTCTACACAAATCAACTAGAAAATCTAGAAGAAATGGATAATTTCCTGGACATTTACACTCTTCCAAGACTAAACCAGGAAGAAGTTGAATCCCTGAATAGACCAATAGCAGCCTCTGAAATTGAGGCAACAATTAACAGCCTACCCACCAAAAAAAAGCCCAGGACCAGATGGATTCACAGCTGAATTCTACCAGAGGTACAAGGAGGAGCTGGTACCATTCCTTCTGAAACTATTCCAATCAATAGAAAAAGAGGGAATCCTCCCTAACTCATTTTATGAGGCCAACATCATCCTGATACCAAAGCCTGGCAGAAACACAACAAAAAAAGAGAATTTTAGACAAATATCCCTGATGAAAATCGATGCAAAAATCCTCAATAAAATACTGGCAAACTGGATTCAGCAGCACATCAAAAAGCTTATCCACCATGATCAAGTGGGCTTCATCCCTGGGATTCAAGGCTGGTTCAACATTCGCAAATCAATCAACGTAATCCAGCATATAAACAGAACCAAAGATAAGAACCACATGATTATCTCAATAGATGCAGAAAAGGCTTTTGACAAAATTCAACAGCCCTTCATGCTAAAAACGCTCAATAAATTCGGTATTGATGGAACGTACCTCAAAATAATAAGAGCTATTTATGACAAACCCACAGCTAATAGCATACTGAATGGGCAAAAACTGGAAAAATTCCCTTTGAAAACTGGCACAAGACAGGGATGCCCTCTCTTACCACTCCTATTCAACATAGTGTTGGAAGTTCTGGCTAGGACAATCAGGCAAGAGAAAGAAATCAAGGGTATCCAGTTAGGAAAAGAAGAAGTCAAATTGTCCCTGTTTGCAGATGACATGATTGTATACTTAGAAAACTCCATCGTCTCAGCCCAAAACCTTCTTAAGCTGATAAGCAACTTCAGCAAAGTATCAGGATACAAAATTAATGTGCAAAAATCACAAGCATTCTTATACACCAGTAACAGACAAGCAGAGAGCCAAATCAGGAATGAACTTCCATTCACAATTGCTTCAAAGAGAATAAAATACCTAGGAATCCAACTTACAAGGGATGTAAAGGACCTCTTCAAGGAGAACTACAAACCACTGCTCAGTGAAATAAAAGAGGACACAAACAATTGGAAGAACATACCATGCTTATGGATAGGAAGAATCAATATCGTGAAAATGGCCATACTGCCCAAGGTTATTTATAGATTCAATGCCATCCCCATCAAGCTACCAATGAGTTTCTTCACAGAATTGGAAAAAACTGCTTTAAAGTTCATATGGAACCAAAAAAGAGCCCGCATTGCCAAGACAATCCTAAGTCAAAAGGACAAAGCTGGAGGCATCACGCTACCTGACTTCAAACTATACTACAAGGCTACAGTAACCAAAACTGCATGGTACTGGTACCAAAAGAGAGATATAGACCAATGGAACAGAACAGAGTCCTCAGAAATAATACCACACATCTACAGCCATCTGATCTTTGACAAACCTGAGAGAAACAAGAATTGGGGAAAGGATTCCCTATTTAATAAATGGTGCTGGGAAAATTGGCTAGCCATAAGTAGAAAGCTGAAACTGGATCCTTTCCTTACTCCTTATACGAAGATTAATTCAAGATGGATTAGAGACTTAAATGTTAGACCTATTACCATAAAAACCCTAGAAGAAAACCTAGCGAATACCATTCAGGACATAGGCATGGGCAAGGACTTCATGTCTAAAACACCAAAAGCAACGGCAGCAAAAACCAAAATAGACAAATGGGATCTAATTAAACTAAAGAGCTTCTGCACAGCAAAAGAAACTACCATCAGAGTGAACAGGCAACCTACAGAATGGGAGAAAATTTTTGCAATCTACTCATCTGACAAAGGGCTAATTTCCAGAATCTACAAAGAACTCAAACAAATATACAAGAAAACAACAAACAACCCCATCAAAAAGTGGGGAAAGTATATGAACAGACATTTCTCAAAAGAAGATATTCATACAGCCAACAGACACATGAAAAAATGCTCATCATCACTCGCCATCAGAGAAATGCAAATCAAAACCACAATGAGATACCATCTCACACCAGTTAGAATGGCAATCATCAAAAAATCAGGAAACAACAGGTGTTGGAGAGTATGTGGAGAAATAGGAACACTTTTACACTGTTGGTGGGATTGTAAACTAGTTCAACCATTATGGAAAACAGTATGACAATTCCTCAAGGATGTAGAACTAGATGTACCATATGACCCAGCCATCCCACTACTGGGTATATACCCAAAGGATTATAAATTATTCTACTACAAAGACACATGCACACGTATGTTTATTGCGGCACTATTCACAATCGCAAAGACTTGGAATCAATCCAAATGTCCATCAGTGACAGACTGGATTAAGAAAATGTGGCACATATACACCATGGAATACTATGCAGCCATAAAAAAGGATCAGTTTGCGTCCTTTGTAGGGACATGGATGCAGCTGGAAACCATCATTCTTAGCAAACTATCACAAGAAGAGAAAACCAAACACCGCATGTTCTCACTCATAGGTGGGAACTGAACAATGAGATCACTTGGACTCGGGAAGGGGAACATCACACACTGGGGCCTATCATGGGGATGGGGGAGGGGGGAGGGATTGCATTGGGGAGTTATACATGATATAAATGATGAATTGATGGGTGCTGACGAGTTGATGGGTGCAGCACACCAACATGGCACAGATATACATATGTAACAAACCTGCACGTTATGCACATGTACCCTAGAACATAAAGTATAATAAAAAAAAAAAAAAAGAAAAAGAAAAAGAAACATTTTATATCTTGGATCTTCCTGGAGTTTTCTTAGATCATTTTACAAACCAAATTCTTCTTTTTTTGCAAGAGTGTCACAAGAAAATCTTTCTAAAACCTGTCTTTGTGTCCCTAATATTCAATCAAATTAGTTTTGTATTCTTCATACAGTTTCTGACTCATGTGATTTTTAAATATCTATCTACCTGTCATCTATTATATCTTAAAATTATTTCATCTTACAAAATTATAATAATATTGAAATTCTAAACAGCTGCTTTATTCCTTAACTTTCCTTTATTGACTTATCCTACACAGTATCCATACTCATACTGGAATGTGCTTTAGGATCTTTCATACTTGGTAGAGATTAAAGAGGGGATAGAGCAGGCTTGGTAATGAGAAAAATTTCATTGAGAAACCCATAAGCAGTGTGTATGTCAGAATAAGTGGAGAAAAGAGACTGGAGAAAATAATCACCTCAAGTCATTGGTTTTTCCCAGAATCATATCCAATCTCATGACTTTCTAGGGAGTCATAATTATTCAAAATGTTGTAGATCACATAGACCTCATTGTTCCGACAATTCACATAATCAGAAAATAATTTTGAAACAACACATTTAACAGATAATTCAGAATTACTTTGTTGTACTTTCCTATTGCCATGCAAACAAAAATGGAATTACTAAATTGTTGTTTCATGAAATTTCATGAGCTTTCTTCCCCATGATTATAACTGGTCCTATGCTTTCACTGGATTTAGTATGGCACTTAAGAAGCGTGGATTATACTCCTAAGAAAAGAGAGAAACAATATGTGCTAAGGTTATGTTTTTGTAAGCAGAGTAGTTGTAGAGAATTACACAATTCAAGCAGAGTAGATTCGAAGTTATACAGTTTGTAGAATAACATCATGCTGTAGCAGAGCGTCGCCAGGAATTTGGAATTTTATTTCTAGCATTGGCTTTTTTTCTAACTACATGTGTGAACTACTAACATTGAACTAGTCACATTGTCACTTGTTCTAAGTTTTTTTGTCCATAAAATGAGGTACACAGCCTCAATTTTATCAATTTTTTTTCTTCTTCTAATATCTGCGTTTACCTCACTTTTTACTTTATTTTGCTTAGGATGGTAGCCTTCAAATTTCTGACCTTTTAATCATATTTGAAAGTGTTTACAGATTGACAACATGTTAAGCATTTCACTACATCTACTCTCTTTTGAAATATACGTTAAACAATTTCCAAGTATATGTATATACAAATGTTAGAAAATAATTTAAATGCCCACTTAAACTGATTCATTTAAAGGCAATATTCCCCTGATAAAACACAGGTTAGTGACTAAACATTTACTGTCTTTTAATTGAATGAAATGAGAAGGCAGTTTTTAAACAAGGGTAGTCTATACATTTTGTGTTTCTGTTATGAGGAGTAAATGCTTATTTTAATCGATTTAAGTAAACAGTATTAATGAAATTCTTGATCCTGTAACTAGACCTACAAATTCTTGAATCGTTAATAAGCTACTCAACACTGCGCAGAATATCCATCTGCTATGAAATTTGGTATGTGTGTGCAAGTTGTTAATATTGAAAATCTTATACAAAAACAGGTGGGAAAAACTGAGGTCAAAGAAATATCTATTAAAATATACAAGTTTTTTTTATTTCTTGCTTTTACAAAAAAGGTAATTATGATCAAATAGCAGAAAGACAATGACAAATATTTTCTCTATTATAACTTCTCTATGACAAAGGTGAATATCTATTGAGAAAACACTAAATTGTAGGTATGTTGTGGATTTTAAGAATACTATGAAGTCAAAGAAACATAAGATCAAAGAAATGTCATAATTGTTCATATTAGTGTCTGTGCAATTGAAAGAAAATTATTTCAATGGGCCATTTTTTCTAGGCATTACTTACATATTCAGTGGAGGCATATTCACATTTTGAGAAACAAAATAGGAAAATAAGTTTTTCCAAAAGTCATTACCATGCCATTTTAAATGCATAAAAGTTAATTCTTTTCTTAAAATTTCATCTCATATTCTGATTTTTCAGGTATAACTTAACAAAAAAAAATCTATGGTAGCCAAGGAATCAGAGACTTAGACTTGAAAGGAATTTTTAAAAGCATTTAGCTCAATTTCTTTATTTTCAAAAATAGAGAAATACTTTCAAAAACTTTTTTCCATATCTATTTCGGGTTTTATAGTGCAGGTTTCTTACATGTATATGTTGTAGAATGGTGAAGTTTGGGCCTTTAATGTACCCATCACCTGGGTGGTAAACATTGTACCCAATAGGTAGTTTTGTTTTGTTTGTTTTGTTTTGTTTTGTTTTGTTTGAGACGGAGTCTCACTCTGTCACCCAGGCTGGAGTGCGGTGGCGAGATCTCAGCTCACTGCAAGCACCGCCTCCCGGGTTCAGGCCATTCTCCTGCCTCAGCCTCTCGGTAGCTGGGACTACAGGGGCCCACCACCACGCCCGGCTAATTTTTTGTATCCTTAGTAGAAACAGGGTTTCACAGTGTTAGCCAGGATGGTCTCAATCTCCTGACCTCGTGATCTGCCCGCCTCGATTACGGGCGTGAGCCACTGCGCCCAGCCCCCAATAGGTAGTTTTTAAACCCTCACCCCCTCTAACCCTCCCACTTTTCATGGTGTCCAGTGTCAATTATTCCACTCTGGATGTCCATGTGTATCCACTAGTCAGCTCTCACTTACTTGTAAGAGGGAACATGGGGTATTTGACTTTAAGTTACTGAGTTATTTCACTGAGGATCACATTTTTAAAATAAGGAAAATCAAGTTCAGATGAGTTAAAATACTTAATAATCCCCTTTAGGTCTGTGGCATTCCATGCCGGATGTCTTAGGTGACGGCTTAGTTTTAAAGTTACTCTTATGATGGAGCAGCTCCCTAGTCTAAGATGGTATCAAGGACAGTCTAGAAACTGCCATTTTTTGTCACTTTGGAAAGGTGTCATAGTCTTTCTATGGTGGAAAAGTTGATGGCACATACATATTTAGGATACCATTGATATCAACTATAAATTATTTTCATGTCATTATCAACATAAAAAGATTAAAATATTGTAATAGTAATAGTGATACGAACTACTTTTAAACAAACAATAAAATGATCTGCAATTTTGATAATATTGTCAATATAGTTCAGCTGACTTATATGTATTTAAAATTACAGTGTCATAAGACGTTACCTGCTTAATTAAGCTAACAATATGAAGCACTAGCACATACATTTATGCTTTATATATAGTTATACATAAATCTGTACAGTCACAATACTGTAAATGTTTCACTCCTCTGGGAATCAGAGAGCTTTGAAGTAACATTGCAGGACATTAATAGTGTCCTAATTTCTAAATAAGGAAAGGTTTGACAGCTCAAATGTTTCAAGCTTGTCAATGAAAATGGAATTCTGAGGATCTTATGACCTGTTCTCACTTAAAAATGTTTTTGAACATGAATTATGGGTCAGTTGGGAATATACTGTTAAATAGGGAAAGCACAGTCTTTATCCTCTAAACATGAAAAGAATAAATTAAATGATTACAATATAATATTTCATAATAAAGCCTCTAGTATGTCATCATAGAAAATGATTCAAGCAGAAATTAAATTACTTTATATGGAATTGTGATTTTAAATACATTTTGTGAGGTTTTTGTGGTTTTTTGTTTGTTGGTTTGTTTTTTCTTTTTTTTGTTGTTTTTGATATAGTCCTCCTCTGTCGCCCAGGCTGGAGTGCCCTGTCACGATCTCAGCTCAGTGCAGCCTCCGCCTCCTGATTCAAGCAATTCTCCTACCTCAGCCTCCCGAGTAGCTGGGATTACAGGCACACACCACCATGCCCAGCTAATTGTTTTGTATTTCTAGTAGAGACGGGGTTTCGCCATGTTGACCTGGCTTGTCTCGAGCTCCTGTCGTCAGGCGATCTGTTCACCTCCACCTCCCAAAGTGTTGGGATTACAGGCATGAGCCATTGAGCCTGGCCCATTTTTAATGTACAGTTTTATGAGTTTTGACAAACATATACATCCATGGGACCACCATCCCAAGCACTGTATTTCTATCACCCAGTTTTCTCATGCACTTCCCAATCCTCCCCCAAAAACTTCTACCAGGCAACCATGGTTCTTATTTAAATCACAATCAACGTATTTTATCTGTTATAAAACTTTATATTATAGAATCATACTTATATCCTTTAGCTATAATACCAAAATCCAGGAGTTTACATTTTTAAACTAAAACACCTAAGAATAGAGGTAAAAATACCAAGCTCGGTCTTACGTTGACGGATTCTATGATAAATAATACTAGCAAATTGGTCACTGGGTCTTGGAATAGTATTCATTACTCTATACCAACTTTTATTTTTTTTCTTTTGTATGCTTCATTTTTATACTGTATTTTAAGACTGCATTTATGAATTTTACATTGATAATATTTTCAGAGTTAAGACCATTCACTTCATTTATTGTATTTATTTATTTATTTATTTATTTATTTATTTATTTATTTATATTTTTATTTTTTGGAGACTCGTTCTGTCACCCAGGCTGGAGTGCAGTGGCGTGATCTCAGCTCACTGCAAGCCCCGCCTCCTGGGTTCACGCCATTCTCCTGCCTCAGCCTCCCAAGTAGCTGGGACTACAGACGCCCACCACCTCGCCCGGCCAATTTTTTTGTATTTTTAGTAGAGATGGGGTTTCACCGTGTTAGCCAGGATGGTCTCGGTCTCCTGACCTCGTGATCCTCCCACTTCGACCTCCCAAAGTGCTGGGATTACAAGTGTGAGCTGCCCAGCCAAGACCATTCACTTGAATGCATGACTTTCTAATCAGAATTTTTTTTTTTTAATAACTGTTCTGTTTCTATCTTAAGAATTTTATAGATTTTGTAAATAACTAGGTTTCTCTTCTCGTGTTCACTGATTAATGTCAAAATTCTGGCCCAGTCATGACAAACGTATGAGATTTATGATATCTGTTTTAATGATAGCCTCATTTCTAGCTTCATCGTCTATCTTTACCTTTTTAAATTTCTTTAGTTTATTTTTTTAAAGGTATCCATTTCTATACTAAGTATGCTAATATGAGTGAAATTCAATAAACTAAATCATTTAAGGTAAAGATTAAAATAATTTTTCAAATTAATGTAAACTTCAAATCATTTAATAATTAGTTCAGAGGAGTATCCACAATTATCTTTGCCTCAAAATTTATTTTTTAATGTCTTTTTAATATATGTATCTTGGCTTAGAACAATCTTCTTTAGAACACTGAGCTGACAGATGAGTATTGGAAATAAAGTGGATCTGAAGGATGCTGGATACATATGACCCTTTGTTGTTAGTGTTTATGTGCATTGCACTGCTAGAATCAAAGTCCAAATTCTACCAGTTGTTACAACTCAGTCTTAGCCCATTATTTTAATTAATCTGACCTTATTTTCAACGCTTCCATCTTCCTGTAAATAGAAAGTCAAAGGAGAAGACACAGAACCAGCGAACTTTCTGAGACTAATTAGGAGGAAAAACGAATCTAAACATTTCTTACATAATAAAACTCTTTGATCTATAAGAATGCCATGTGCATCCTCAAACAAACATTTGAAACAAAAACTTGAAGCCATTAACAATCTATTCATAATAAAAATTGTTACTAAGCTTAGCCAGCTGTCTTTTCATTCATAATAAATCCATAAGTCGCATCATAGACATATGGCTTTTTAGTTATACAAATACTGAAATATTAAAGTTGCAACTATTATCATAGTTGCAACTATCTCTATTGAGAATAGAGATACTGGTAAGTTTCTCACCATAAGGAAAAAACAAATGCCTAATATTCAAAATATAAATATTCTATACATGTCGCTTAATCATCTTAAAGACAAGAAGAAAGTGGCTGTGACAGTTGCATTAAGTACCACTTCAGAATGAACAATTTGCTTCATAATGTGAATACAAATGCATATGTTTAAATGAAACATGTAAAAGACCAGAAAAATTAAGCTGACAATGTGCATTATTGCATTTATGAGGATTATGCTTTTGGCCTTAATTTTTAAATTTCTATACACAGAAATTTAAAACAACTAAATTAAATTAGACTTGCGTTTAAAGATAAAAACAAGACTATTTTATATTTCCCGAAGATTGTCTCTGACACTTTAAGTAGGAAATGATTTTCTAAGCCTAAATAAAATAAATCAAAGAAGTACTCTCTTATGCAAGTTTTTTAACTACAGAGTTATGACTTCTAAACTGCCATGCCCCCCAAGGGCAGCTTCTAGGGAATTAAAATAAGGATACGCATGTGGCATGGCAAATATTTGACAAGGATGTCTTCCCATCCTTAGTCAACTCTATGAAATACTGGAAGGCTGGATATTTTATTCCACTTGGCAGCTAAACTCAAAATTTTAATGTGAGATAGATATTGAAATTTGATTCTGATAGCAGTTTTACTATCTCACTTAAGGCAAATCACTTCTTTTTGCTCTAATTGATTGTGTTGGAAATGGGAATCTCTATATTGATACTTGTGAAATTGTGCTCTGTAGAGCTCTTAAATAAGAATCACCTGGATGCTGTTAAAATGCAGATTCCTGAGTTCCACAGCATCTCTACTATGTTAGAATATTAGCTGTAGAAGCCAAAGAGATTCTTTTTCATAAACTTTCCATGGAATATATATGCAACAAACACTGAGAGCGTCTAAACTAGGCTGATAATGTCAGATGTTAGAACAAGAGAAATAGAGTCTAGTAAGAATACAGACCACTTGTTAGAACAAGAGAAATACAGTCTAATAAGAATACAGACCACTTATTCCTTCCAGGAATAAAGAGGTGAGTTCTCCCTTTCTGGCACCTCATATTGTCATGGGCAGGAGACAAAAGGGAGCACAGGAGCTCCAGTACTCCTTGAGGGACTTCTGTCTTTTTAGTCTCTATTCTCATCTCAAGGGTCACCAGAAAAAAAAAAAAAAAAAAAAAATGTGTATGCAGAAACAAGAATCCCACCTCTCTCACTCCCCAAAGCCACAGCCTCACCAATATGCCTGTCAATACTTACCTTATATGGTCTCTACTCTTGTTTATATCAATCAAAAGAGTTCCAGAACTTCCAGATCATATCACATCCCTAGGACTCTTTAATTCCATCAGTTCTATGATTAATGAGGCATTGCCTCTACTCATTCTCACTATCTAATTTATTTTTCTTTAGAATAATTATCAGTATCTGAAAAATAATATGTATTTTACTTCACTTTTATCCTTATTTCCTCCATCAGAATTTATGCTCCAAGACAGGAGGAATAGTTTGTCAATAAGTATTTTATAAGTAAATAAACTGATTAAATGTTCATATGTAACGCTACCATTTATCTATGCAGTTACAATAAATTTATAACAAATTCTATAACCCATTTGACTGTGAAGGTGACTTCTCTTCCTCAAGAATGGAGGGAGTATATTTTTGCTTTATAGAAGAAGAGGGAATTAATTTTTTTTGTACTCCTCTTATATTGGAATGCCCTCCTTCACCACCTCACATGCTCAGTTTGTCAATCTGATAATTTATCAGCCTTCAATTACCTACTTTTCTGTGAAGTGGCCATGGTATTTTCAGACCTTTTTAATAAATTTTCTCAGGCATTCTTCATAAAAATCTTGTAATTACAATTAAAAATAAGAATAACTTCATATAATGATCTAACAATAAATAGCGTTAATGTTTTCTCATTATTTTAAAATCAGAAGCCGGTCACTGAAGTCCATTTATTTATTATTCTTTTTTTCTCTTTTTTTTTTTTTTTTTTTGTTTTTATGCCTTGAAACATGTTCTTCCCTCATTTTGAAAAGCTCTTCCACCCACTTAAGGACTTAGCAAAGGACTACTCAACTCTAACTCAATTGGATTTTCTGTATGAAAATGTCTCTGATTTTCTAATTTTGTTGTTCATTATCTCCTTGTGTCCTCGCTGTACATTTTGCATGATCTTATGACTGGTATTCTTTACACTGTTTTGAAATTATTTCTTTGTGTAAGGCAAGTCATTTATGATTTGTCTACTTTTAACTTGAAAAGAAAAGCTGGAATGGTCATAGTTCCTATGACTCGACTCCCCACAGCCCAAACCATTGAAAGTTAGATCAAAGATTAGCAGTAAATAGATGATCACCTGATCAATAGACTGGCAAAAATAATAATAAATAAATAAATAAATAAACAAACAGATAAACTTGGTGATTATATTTTATCTTTCAGAAATTTGGATTGGAAAATGTGGAGAAAATAAGGCAGTTTTAGTAGAGAATAAGGTTGCAAAGACCCATGGAAGGAAACTCTGATGTAGTTTATGACAAGAAAGGAGGAGCCAGGTTCATAAACAATCATGGCATGTCAAATTTATAAGGAAGCAAAATTTATGAGTAGACAGGATCTGTATGATAAATAAAATATCTAGGCACAGCAGAAAGATAAAGTAAAATTATAGCAAAAGGGGAAAATGACAGAAATTTGGAAGGAAAATGAGTCACACTATAGTAGAGCATGTAATCATTAATGATTCTGTCCAACCTCTTACAGCTAAGGTTTTCAGTACATTTTTCGATTGTTAAAAGAACTTAAGTTTCTGAATTTTCCCTTTGGTCTCTTCTAAAATGGTTTCTATCTGCTTATTACTTAATTATGCAATTTTTTCCTTGGGTGCCCAGTTACTCTTAAATTCTTCATTACTAGATGTAACTTGAGTGGTTCTGTTCCTTTTAACCACAAAAGCCTAACTAGAAAATCTTTTTCCACCATAGTGTGAATTTCACACAGGCTAGGAAGCTCACATCTTTTCTCTTCATATATCTGATACATAGTAAGCACTTCTACTTCCTCCATTTCTTGATGCCATTATCATGTTCCAGTCTGTCCTGAAAATCATATTACTTACCTTATAAGTTCTCAATTCGATGCAATCGGAAGAATTCTATTTTAAAATCTCTCACAGTAATTACCACGATGGAGTGGGGATAGGGCAGTTGGCTGAACTAAATTCTATCTGGAAAGGTTCAGAAGAGCAAACTGCTCAATCCACATAATGAACTAGGTATTCAGGATGCATTTTATCTACAGCGGTCATAATGGGGAACACCAGAGATAGTATAAAAAGCTGGTCATTTGACCCAGAGGGCAATAAAAATCTAGAATACCTATTGTGTTTATGAAATGACACAATCCTTACCATGCCCTTTGCAAAACCTTCCCATTATTCCACAGTACCCTCTTCAAGCCCTTAGCTGGTCCTGTTGTTCTGGATTACAATTTTTTCAGAGGACAATCATTTTTGGATCCAAAGCCACAACCAGCTCTATACAATTCAATATTCCTCATCACTTCTCAGATCTAGATGCTTCTCATTTTTGACTGTCACAGTACAAAAGTCTCATTTGATGAGAGTGCCTATTTATCATCCTAAGATCTTCTCTCAGTACTTTAAGTGGTTTTCTATAACCCTCTCCACCCTAGAGTAAAGCTACATTTAGTAAGATTTTTATACTTTATGGGTTATAAAGGTATCTTTAAAGTACCTTTGTTTGAGATCCTGATAGCGCTGGGGGAGAGAGAAATGCAAAATTAATTTTCTGGCAGAGTGTGCTAAAGCTGTAATGAAGAATCAATCAGTAGATGATGATTGCACTAAAGACAAGTGGCCTGAGACCATGGTCCTCTAACATTTTTAAACACATAAAATGAACGTGTGAAATAGGACTATCAACAAGGATAAAACCAAATTATTTGGTGATCGCAGCAGAAACAATGAAGGCACTTCAATATTCTCAGGTGTAGGACCTGCCATCATTAAGCTGAGCACTCAAGTAGTCTGGCTTCACTTTTCTTTCTTTTATATCAGGAAGAAGGCCCTTACATACTCTTGCTAGGTACTCATTTAACATAGCAAGAAAATCTTCATGCATTTAGTCCTACATCCGCCTATACCATTTTTTCTGGAGTAGTAATTTTAGATGTTTTAAAATGTTTATTTAGAATAGTTATTAATCATACATTTTAAATGTATTGCATTTTATTAAAGAGTGAAAATAGATTAACATATAATAAACATAGTTTTGAATTCAAAGTGTCTTAATTATGAGTTCTTCTCATTCTAAGATTTTTTTTTGAGATGGAGTCTAGATCTCTTGCCCAGGCTGGAGTGCAGTGGCTCAATCTCAGCTCACTGCAAGCTGCACCTCCCAGGTTCACACCATTCTCCTGCCTCAGCCTCCCAGATAGCTGGGACTACAGGCACCCCCACCACGCCCGGCTAATTTTTTTGTATTTTTAGTGGAGACAGGATTTCACCGTGTTAGCCAGGATGGTCTCTATCTCCTGACCTCGTGATCTGCCCACCTCAGCCTCCTATAGTGCTGGGATTACAGGTGTGAGCCACTGCACGTGGCCTAGAGAAGAAGTTTGCTATTTGGAATCACTTGAAGGTCCATAGAGTATCTTCTTTGGACATTATTTCTCTAATTCTAGGTACAGGAAGAATAACTCAGTGTTATTTCTAATTCATAAGGAAATTTGGTCACTGCTTTGCCTTCAAAGCCTAGCAAATTGCTTGTAACATATTAGGTATAAATAAACACAAAATATTTGTTTAGTGAATGAGTGAATAATCATAAAACACATTTGAAGCTAAAGAGAAATTAAAAGTCCTGGAATCTAGATACCCTTCCCTATGTTATGGATTATAAAACTGTATCCTAGAATGTATTCTTCTCCAAATCATCCGTCTAATGAATAGTAGGATTAAAACCAGAAGCAAAGTTGTCAAGGACAGTATTAATTTCATGATTCCAGGTGCTCTCACTATGTTTCTAACCAAATTTCTCTGGTAACTACTATTTGATTCGACAACAAAACTACCTTTTCTGTAGGTCAAATGCAGTCAAATATCAACAATTTCATTTCATCTAACACAAGTATCTACATAGATTCATAGGTAGACAGATCTAAATATGTAGATACACATATAGACATGTGGATAATATATAATATATATTAAGTATCATATATAATCTAGTATATCTATATATCTAATATAGACAGATATATAGATATACTATATGTCTAGTATATACTAGTATATATTGATATATATCATATATGTGGATATATATAGTATATATCGGTATACTAGCATATATAGATATATATCATATATATGATATATACTGTATCAATATAAAAATATACTATATATAGTATATATAGTATATTCTATATATACTATGTATATATCATATATTTTATATATGATATATCTAATATATCCTAGTATATATTAAATATCTAATATATCTATATATAATCTACATATATTTATGTATGTGCAGATATACATGTGTACATAAATGTACCTCTATGTAGCTATGTATATTTATACATATATATGCACACACACATATATCTTAGAAGTATTTTTTCCGTCTGAATTATAAAATTTAGAGAACAAAGGGAAAACATATTCTTTTCTTTGCACTTTCTTTTTGATTTATTCTAATTAATTAAAAGTGTATTAACTGAATATTAGGTCATATGAGAAAGACTAAGTTGTATGCTTTATTTTTAGTGTCTGACTGTGAGAATTTTCTTCTCCTTTAAGTGACACCATTGTTACCTCTCTCCAAATCCTTTTTTTCCTTAAGAAATCAGATCTTTCCTTGAAATTTGTATCCTTTTATTATAGTATTTACATATCCAATTTTTTCTTTAAAAAGGTAAATTTAATATATTAATCTGTACTATTTTCATGTAAAGTAGTTTTTAAAACATTTTACCATTCCTAAGGGAAAGATCTTAGTTTAGTAGACAAAAACATTAAGAAACTAATTTTATTTATTAGTTAGTATTTTTACACATTCTCTCACTATAAAGATGGCAAATTATAATACCGATGTATTGCAAAGTTCCTCATTTGCTAGGAGAAATGGAGAAGTGGGGGCCTTAAAATTAATATGAAACCTCCCTAATTTTTATGCTACTTAAAATTACTTGGAAAATCCACCTTGCTCCCTGTCTCCTCACAGTTTGGGAAGGGTCAGTCTTATTACGCTTAAGGAGAACTTTCACAGATGACTGACATGCATTTCAAAGGCCACAAAAAATATAGCTCTTGGGAAACATAAACTATTAGGAAACAAAATCGAGATATTAGAAAATATTGACAAAAAGGGGAGTTGTTGAAAATTTCCAAAGAATCTCCAAGATAAATGAGCACATATATGAATTATGTAAATAAGGTGATGTCTAGAATAAAGAAAAATGTATGATTTGCAGTATATTTTTTTCTTTAAGCTTTAATCTATGACTTTGAGAAGAACGGAAAAGTTGAATCAAGTGTATATGCAAATCTTCCTGAACAAAGAGACTCCAAATGCTGTAATATTAAATAACAGCAGAAATGGCATAACTGTTATACAAACATACTTTTTGACTTATTATCTAAGTTTGCATATGTCAATGCTAGAAACCCAAAAATTCCACAGATTAGTAAACTATAATGTGGAATATATTCACTTGTAAGTGGTAATTCCTTCAGTGCAACAACCTGCATTATTTGTTGTTTAATTTTCTATAATCAGCGTATTACCTCATAGAAGTGTTACAAAGTATGACTAATTAATGATTATAAAGCATTTTAAAAATTCAATGTGTTATATTAATGCTAAGTAGCAATGATAACAACAATGTCAAATGTGTACATCAATGGCCCCTTACAAATAAAAAACAAATTAAATAAACATTTAATTGTCTCATTGCTGGAAATGTTATTTGTTGTAAATTAGCATAGTTTTATATTTATAGTCTACAAATCTAAAAACAGACAGTATTCAAGTAATTATTCTATTTCAATTGCAGAAATCATGCAATAGAAAATATCTCTCAAATTAGAGGATAAGAAAACGTTTAAACACCTAAATGTGATTTTTTTTATATTCAAAGCTCAAAATATTTCCAATACAAGAAAATTACACACTTGATTACACACATCTACTTGTACAACCATGCATTTGCTTAATTCAAATGACATCTGCATTAGTGATAATATCAGAATCAAATTTACTACATTTTCAGTGTTCTGGGACTCCCTTAAAATTGTCTATAATTACTATCTAACATGTTATAAGACCTGATTATGATATCATGTGATCTATTAACTACTAAATTATGGTCAAGCACCTGGATTACATTTATATTCTCTGAATAATAAGCAGAACATATGTAGTAGTTTTTTCAAAACTCATTATCACTGGCAGAAAAATATACTCCCTATTATAAGTGTGCTGTATTTGACCACTATGCATTCTTCTTTGTAGCACTCTATGTGTTCTTATTTGGGTATGCTTACATCTAGTATTGAGCCTGTGTATTTCAGGAAAAACCAACCAGCAAATAGAAGTGGAGAGCTGGATGTTGGGAGTAAGAGCAGTTTGGTAGAAAGGTTCTGTTCTGTTAAACCAAACAACGTTTTCCTTTGCCCTAGCCATAATCATCAATTCCACTGTGGGAGAATACAGTGCTGTCCTTTGTATAGTTCGGTCTGAAGTGCTTTGTTCTCACCTATGAGGAAATGAAGACACTCACTGTTAGCCACAATCACTTTTAACTATGAAGGAGGTCACCCTAAAGACATATAAAAAGGACAAAAATGAAGAAATAGTAAAGAAACAGAGAAGAATCCTTGATCAAACCAGGTCTCAAGGCTTTCTTAACTCTAAATTACTCAGATACATGAGCTGATAATCTCCCCTATTTGAGATGAATTTCATCTTAGATATATTTTATCCAGGTTAATTATTAATTCTCAAGTATATTTTAAAAATTATCACTTGTCACATTAACTGGATATTTATAACAACATTTCTTCTACAGCGGTGTAAATTGATGATTATATATGAAAGTCACTCACATACATATATTTCAAATACCATGTATGTTTTCATTGTAAAAAATTTATATTATATTTTTATTTTTTAAGTTATTTCTGTGATGAAGTTTTCTCCAGTTGAGAGATTATTTTCTTCTCCTGCTTTTTTTCATCAATTTTTTTTCCAGCGTTATATTTTTTAGTCTATGCTACTTCTTTGCAATATGACTGACTAAAATGTTTTATGAGACAGTTCAAAAACTGAGCCTTTTAAACTTTTCCATTTCTCTCTAGGTCACTGAATGTCTTCCCTACCACTGAAGTATACACAACTTGGAAAACAATAGAACTTTTGTGTAGACAGTTGGAAACAAATATTAAATACATTGATAGATTTGATAGATGTTTGAGAATGCATATTATATGTCTATGCCAATATGGCTATATTATCATTATATCATTTTACTACGTCCCTTGTAAAGATGCTACCCTGATATCTACCATTCTTTAAACTCCATATGAAATACCCTACTCTTTAAGTGTGGGTTGCTTGGTGGCTTATTTCCAAAGAGTAACATTTGGAAACGGAAAATATGAAGAATAATTTCACAATGTAGCGACCTGGAATTGACTGCCTTAGCCAGGTGATCGTGATTAGTATCAACACTGATGAAGTCATTGATTCATGTATTATTGCTATGATCTGATGAGAACAGAACTTACCACTGCAGTCTTCCAAACAAAACTCCTTAAGTAACTCTAGTCCAATCATGAGAGACACATTAGACCAATCCCAATTGAAGGTTGCTGCATAATATCTGACCAGAATTCCTCAAAACTGTCAGTGTCATCAAAAACAAGGAATATATGAAGTTCTTACGGCCAAAAGGAACCTAAAGAAACATAAAAACTAAATGCAATATAGTATTCTAAAGAGTATCCTGGAACAGGGGGAAAATACATATTAGGTAAAACTTAAAAAATCTAAAAAAAAAGAGTATGGACTTTAGTAATAATGTATCAATACTGATTCATTAACTGTGACAATGTTAGTACAAATATACTAATGTATGTTGTAAATAATATAGGAAACTGAGTATGAGGTGTATGGGAGCTCTCTATTCTATAGTCCCACTTTCTGGCAAACCAAAGTATTTTAAAATAAAAAGTTTATTAGTTTATAGTTTAAAGAATAAACTATATATAAGACGCTTGAACTGGCCTAACTTAGCAAATTATTTTCCTTTGACCCATGAAACTAAGGCCCAAACTAAAAACAGGTGAAGTGACACCCTGGAGCATTTTCTACATCCATGACATTGAACTCTTGAGCTTTTACATATAGGTAGGGAAACAAAACACACACACAAAAAGGAAAGAAAAACAAGGAAAAAGAAGGCTTGCTCTCTGGCTTGTTTAACTATCAGCTTCTCGGCTTGTCACAAGCAGGAGAGCTGTTGTGCAAGTGTGAAGAGCCCAGGTAGAAGCAAAGGCCAAGGGAACACTTGCCCCAGTCCATTTCTGTTTACTTGCTCTGTATTTCCTCTCCTTTGTTTTTTGCTTCTAAGCACCCCAGAATCATTGGTGTCCCTCTATATGATAACTTCTTCCCCTAAATACTGAAATACTCACACAGCATTTATTGCGTGTTACTTAATCAATAAATACATTCGAAATAGCATAGATATTATTAATACAAGTTACGATATATTTTAAAGAGCTAGTAGAGTGTGGTCATAATTTTAGGACATGTTAGTTACATATGACATGATGTTGAACAAGTCTTATTTATAACTTTAAGGGAAATTACAGTGAGAGAAATATGAGACATATTTTCTCTTGTTTGTAACTTCATTGCCATCAAATGTTGACTTCTATACTAATGCATATGTAGGAGGTTTGTATGTTGTGACAAGATTTTATTTATCACAAGATACATGTCACAAGACAACATGTCTTTTGTTACATTATTTAGTGTAAACTTGTCTCTAGTTAACAATTTTTTCCCATGTAAATGCACACTCTTCTTCATGTTGCCCTTTCATCCAGTCTCATTATCATTTTTATATTGCTAAGTCTTCAAATATAAACTTACAAGTGGAGAGCAATCTGTTGCCATGTAGTGAGTCACTGTAAACTTAAAGACTTCATACAACATATATCTGTTATCTTATATTTCTGTGGTCAGGAGTCTAAGTATGACTTACCTGACTGGTTAGGGTCTCAAAAGGCTGTAATCAATGTGTTTGACAGGTTGTGCTTTCATCTGGTGGCTTGATTGAGGAAGATTCTATATCCAAATTTCCTCAGAGTGTTGGTAGAATTTATTTTCTTGTGGCCAATCATCCAAGGGCCTGCCTTTTTGTTGGCTGTTCGTAAGAGGTTATCCTCAATTCTGAGCAGCTATCTATAATTTTTAGAGGCAACATCACAAGTGATTGAAGTAGAAAACTATCCTTTCACTGTCTCCAGTTACTAGTAATGATGTATCTGATAGAAATTTCTAGCTGAAGAGCAAGAAAAAGCAGATGTTAAGAAAGTATCATCTATTAAATACTCTGACAGTCAAAAATATTTTCAATTTTTACACTCTTTTGTATTAGTCCACAAGAGAACTGAAAAAAAGGAAGGTGGAAAACACATACATACAAAGGATGTTAGCAATTAGAGAAATTTACTTCTGTGTCACAGACGGCAGACAAATGTGACATCAATACAAATTTCTGACATATTTTAGCTATGTAAATACCTGTTTTTAAAAAAACAGAAGAGATATTATTATTTAATAATCTTGATTCTTGTATGTCAAGTTAAGATTTAAGGTCTAAGTTGACCGCACAGGTCAATCTTTTTCACTCCCATTTTTCACTGCTGAAATGAACAGTGTAGAACTGAAAATGAAAGAAGCAAAAAGAACTGTGTTTATGAGCTTACAATTTTTGAGAAGAGTGCTTTTAAGAGACTTCAGAATGAAGTCATTGAGCAATATTACAACCATATTTTGAAAACCTTTAAAATGAACTGTTTGCAATGCTCTCATAAATGCTCTCTTCTGAGCTCAACCATTTCTGTTTTCTTTCGGCCCATGTGCTTGAATGTTGCCCTAGAGTCTAAAGAATACCAGTCATAAGCACTAGAGTCAGACTGTGACTATAGTTGATACCAGTGTACAAATTCATCTTTCCCCATTCTAACAGTCTACTAAATTCTGCACACAGCTGCTGCCTTTGAAAGGTTTTTAACTTTTCTGTAATGTATATTCTGAAAATATAAAGGGTATATTATTTTTTGTTTCTCTACCCACTGGCCTTTTTTCCTCTGTTCTCTCATTTGAATGTCCAATTTAGACCTAATGAATCTTGTGATTACCTCAAATTCCCTAACGTGAGTGTTTCCAACAATATCATGGTTCCAAGACATCTTTGTCTTCTTCTTCAATTACACAAATGTCGTATTATGAAATAGAGCAAGACAGCAAACAATAGCAATTTAACTTTAGAATAAAACTATTTTCCAGGTTTTTCTATAGCCTGTGTTTAATCAATAACTTTAAAATAAAATGGGAGTAATAGAAGAATAAAGGCATACGATAGAGCACAAATTTCGGGTACAGAATAAAGTTCTTTTGAAGCCTTTGGCTTGAAAAAAAAAGATATGAATAATATCAGTGATGTTACTGACATTTTCTCCACTTTTCCTCACTGTCCACTGTTGTCTCTTTACCCTTCTAGTTTGTCTTAACTATTTCAGAGGATTAAACCTAGCTGTTATAAAAAAAAAAAAAAAAAAAAAAAAAAAAACACACATCCAGCAGACTTGGGTTTTAACCAAAAACTAAAATTGGGCAATTTTGCTACTTATGTCCACCCAAGTGTTAAATGATGTATTGGCAAAATAACCATTTGTAAACTCCCTGCTTGCTGTAAATGAACATTTAGAAATGCCATGCCAAAGGCAGTTCAGTTCTACTTTTTGAAAGATCGTATCCCGTTCATAAATATAGATGCCTATTCTTACTCATATCAGAATACAGACCATTACCACTGAATTGGAGCTGCAGCCACACTCATAAAATAAAACTAGTGATAGTTTCTCTACTAAGAAACCAACTACACTGTATAAATTCATACACATTATATGGTTTTGGTGTCTGCCATCTGCAGTACATAAACAAATTCCCCTAATTACTGACATCTCTCTATGAAGGCCCATGTTCTCTATGTGTGTTTTTCACTTCCCTTTTCATTAGCTCCCTTGTGGACCAAAAGTACATTTCTGCCAGGTGAGCTTAACAGATGCCATCTTCTGATCTTGTTAGTAAAAGGTCTGTTTCTTTCTTTTTAGTTGGGATTATTTCTTGTTTGATTGTACAATGATTGTGCCTTTCAAACTGAGCCACCAGCTTGTAGCCCATGTTTCAGCTTACTATCTTTATCAGAATTAGAAATTATAGTCTCAGAACACCTATGACACACCAATAAGAGGCATATAAAGTGTGCCAAAAAACCCATGAAAATAATGATGAATGAAGAACATGATGGGGCTAGATACCAAGAAATGAGAGCAAGTAGCACTCACACCTAGTGTGTGTGCAGGAGGTAACACCTAGGGACAACTCCAAGGTCAAGGATAGCAGGCATGAGGAAGAAAGCAAGGTATGTAAACTTGGAAGATTACAAAACATTTTCATAGAATATGTTTATTTCCTGCAAATGTTCTTTGAAATTTCCAGGTTCTGCTCCTGTATTTTAGTCTTTTTTTTCAAAAAAAAAAAAAAAAAATCCTAATATCTGAGGCCACTGTTTCTGTCAATGAGGACTATGCTCCACTATCTACTTCCTCAAATTAACCCAATTCTTTGATATCGACCTATATTTTTACTGGCATCTCCTTCCTGTAATATGCATTGATTTCCTTCATTTCTACATTACCATCATGCTTACGATCTTTATCTTACAAACCTAAACTTTACTCAGTCATCCACAAATATTTATAAAGCTTACAGCATGTCCCAGTTGTCCTTGACATATGTTAGCTTTTTTCTTCTACTTAGATATAAGTGCTTCAAGAATAGGTATTTTGTGAGATAAATGTGTTTCCATCTCTCCTGTATTCTTTAGTATAGTATAGGACACAGAGTTGAAATTTAGTATGCACTTTTTAAGAAAAATATATGGTGGTATTACATGTAGAAAAACAGATATAAGTATTACAATTAAAACCAAATGTGTACTAAGCATATTTGTTTTATGTATTGAAAGTCTGTATATAAAATCAGCAACAAATTTGCTGGTGAAATTGCAAATTAGGTCATGAACTGGGGCCAATGTTTGGTATGCTAAAGAAGGGAGCAGATTTAAAAATCTGTCAAAGTAGAATGGTCAGGATCATAACTGTTTGGAAACAAGAGGTGAAATTAAGATAAATTTTATAGCATGGCTTCTAGGCTTAGGGATGGGTGACTGAGCAAATGGTAGTATCATGAATCAAAAAAATTTTGTTGTTGTTGTTTTTTGCTTGTTTGTTTGTTTTGGTTATCCTCTATCCTCCACACTAGGCTTACTTTCAGCTTCTGTACCTGAGTCTGATTCCCTGCCAATTTTACTACCCAAGTTGGATAAACTTTTTATTTCACAAATTTTTTTGATAAATAATGAAAGCAGAAACCAAATGAGTATAAAGATGAATAAGACCCAGCTGTTAATTTAGTTAGGCAGATAATATACAAACTGGAGAAACTGACATCTGAATTAAGTGTTAGAGAACACACAGGAGTGGCTTGAATAGTGGATATTCTAAAAGCTCAAGGAAACTGCCTATTCAATCAAGCCCATGGAGCTCAGAAAGAATATGTTACCTTGAGGGAAATTCCCAGATTTCAGCCTTGGATTGATTTTCCATACCTGTCTTTTGCTTGTTTGTTTTTGTTTGTTTGTTTGTATTTGACAGAATCTCACTCTGTCACCCAGGCTGGAGTACAGTAGCACTATCTCAGCTCACTGTAACCCCTGCCTCCTGGGTTCAAGCTAATCCCCAGCCTCAGCCTCCCAAGTAGCTGGGATTACGGGTATGCACCACCACACCCAGCTAATTTTTGTATTTTTAGTAGCAGCGGAGTTTCACCATGTTGACCAGGATGGTCTTTAACTCCTGACCTCAGGTGATCTGCCTGCCTTGGCCTCCCAAAGTGTTGATGTTACAGGCATGAACCACCAAGCCTGAAACTTTTCCATCCTTCTGTAAGCAACTGAACCATGCTCAGCTATGTCTTAAAGTGTAATGTGCTTTATATATAATAATAAATGTAAGGAATACTAAATTTAGAAAAAAAAAAAAATCAACTCAAGGTATTGAACTTCCAAGTGTCAAGAAGATAAGACCATGGTTTGTGTTTGAGTTTTGGTTTCATTTCTCCATTTTACCCTGTGTGTAGATAAAATCATAATAATGACACAAAACTTTCTCTTTTTTTTTTTTTTTTTTTTTTTTGAGACAGTCTTGATCTGTCACCCATGCTGGAGTGCAGTGGCACCATCTCTGCTCATTGCAAACTCTGCTTCCCAGGTTCAAGCAATTCTCCTGCTTCAGTCTCCAGTCTCCAGAGTAGCTGGGATTAGAGGTATGCGCCACCATGCCTGACTAATTTTTTGTATTTTACTAGAGACAGGGTTTCACCATGTTGCCCAGGCTGGTTCTAAATTCCTAAGCTCAGGCAATCCACCCACCTCGTCCTCCCAAAGTGCTAGGTTTATAGGTGTGAGCCACTGTGCCCATCAAACTTTTACTTTTGCAAAGTCCCGTTAGAAAATATGCCATCAACACAGGTCAAAACAGTTTGATAAAGATTACTTAGTGTTTTAAAAAATACAGCACACTACTAGCCAAGTGCAGTGTTTTAGGTTTTTCTAAAAAGTGTTTTATTATTTGCATACCATCATGGTGACATTCTAATAGCTAAACAGCTCAGTTTTTTATATGACAGTTTCTCTCAAAACGGTGAATTTACATGGTTAATGTTGAAATTGATATACACACAAAAAACGATCCCTGTCTTACTGACACATTACATTGTATCTTTAAGAATTTCATTTAAACTAAGGTATAAGGCAAAAAAATGTTATACAATCTAAATTTTAGCATCTTACCTGACTTTTATTTAACATTCTTTCCTTGTGAAATGATGGCAAGGATGTGACTATGTTTAAACTTGAGCTACAATACCTGAAATTCGTCAAATTGTGTTAGAAGTCTTAGGACAGAAGAGAAGGATAATCATGTTGCCTTTCCTGTTTCTACAGAGTGCAGAACTCCTTCTATTCATGAGTCTCAAAGGGAGTTGTAACAGCCTAATCATTGTGCCTGAGTGTTAAATTGCATAACAACCAAAGGTAAATTGAGAGATAATTGAGAAAATTGAAATGTAAATAATCAAAGATGTCACTCTAGGTAACTCTCCTTAGAAAACTCTCAAAAGACTGAAGTATATAGAAAAATGTCTGAAGTATGTCATTTCTTTTTCTTTACATTTTCTCTCTGATGTATTCTTTAGTGTCCTAGCAATAAGATTTCCCAAATGAGTTTGTGAGACCAAATAAAACTCTACACAGGTGTTAGGAAGAAAGCCAGATATTAGCACTCTCTATTTCATATTCCCACGTGCTTCCTTGCTTGTTATCTACCATTGTATTAATGCGTTGCCAGCTAAGAAGGTATGGGCAAGGTCGTACCCCAAGGGCCATTGATCCTACTTAGAATAACGTGAAAATGTCTCTAACCTGCTACTGTAAGAACGGGTTATCTGGTAACAATGCCCGCTTAGGCACCACTTGTGCAACTAGAATCAATACAACTGTCAGACACAATTGTGATAAGTTGTTTCCTAAGCACCCTCACTGTGTTCATGTGGTTGGCTGTGTCTACTTGGGTTCGTATGTTTCTATTTCAACAACACTTGAGTGGCATTCTTTCATTGGATCTTTGAAAATTAGCTGTTGAAGTGAGAGCAACCAAACCATTTCCTAGAAATTTAAACAATGTACTCTACATGTTGGTAATTTCAATATATATGCAATCCTAATTTTTATTTAACCATTATTTCCAATAGGACTCCAAATCTTGTGTGGTTAGAGTCAGTATTTCAATACTAACACTCATTATCTGTTTTGTGTCATTCTATTCTCTTGTTCTCACCAGTTATCTTCTAATGAAATAAAAAGAACTTCAGAAGTGGACTGCCTGCAGGGCTTTATTTGACACCTTCTGCATTCACTAAATCCAAAGTGTATTGTCTACCAACTAAGAATGCTTTCCCTCCAACTGAGGCAAGCACAGATGTTAATGTTCCTCTGTGAATTTTTCCTTTAATGACTAGTAAACCCCTCTTCCTCACTCTTTGAGTTTACATGTTCCTACTCTGTTGTTCTATGCATTGAAGCTACAATCTAATGATCTCTTTTATCCTTCTAAGCTTGCTAAGCAACCAGGTGACTTACACTCTCTTGTCTGATGTCCTAAATAGTCCCTCTCATCTCTCCTGATCCCAGAGTGTCAATGATCCTTCTGCTTTCTGCCCTGAGCACATCATGAATAGACACTTGTCCTGCTATCATCATTTTGAGCGTGAACTAGAATAGTAACTGTAATTTTTGTAGTGTGTCCTATATGCCGAATACCGGTATAAGTACTTGGCACATATTATCTAATGTAATGCTTAAAATTAAAAAAAAAAAAAGTATAAAAGAGGCACTAATATTAGCCTCTTTGAAGGTATGAAAACAAGATCAGAGAAAATGTTTATATTAAGTGCAGTTACAGAGTTAATAAATGACTCAAGGCTATCTGACAAGAGAACCTACGCTCTTGTCCATTAATTTCAACTGTGCGAGAAATAGTTTTTAGACAAAGTGAGACTGGGAGAATATATTCCTTTCTCTGACTATATTCCAATCTCTTTCAAAACTTGCCAACCGATTCCATATCTAAAGAAATAAAGTCTTCCTAAGCAGCTAAATGTGGCCCTTGTACAAATTACTAATATGGAGGAAGGTGAAGATTATCTTTTAACATTTTAATCTTTTTGTTAGCTTCCCATCAATAAGGTTATAATGCATTTATAGTTTTTTTTTTTTTTTCCAATCAGATAAACCAATATAAGTGCTTTCTTCATAATTGAGGTTGCAGAAGATCAATACCCAACATCCTTCAAAATTTGGACTGCTTATCAGAGACAAAAATTGACACAGTGGGAAGTTAAGGTACCAGCTTTGCTACTGATAAGAGTTACTGTAGAGTCTGGTTTAGGTATGTAAATTAGACTGAGGCACACATTCAATCTCAGGCAACCCTCTCTGTGAAGGCATGCCTCAAAGCAGTGGTTCAAATTAGGGGCAACCTTCAACCCTGAGGGACACTTGGCAATATCTTGAAATATTTTGATGGTCTTAATTGAGAAAGTGCTATTGGCATCTGGTAGATTCAAGCTAGGAATGAAGCCAAAGATTCTACAAAACACAGAACAGGCCATACAACAAAGAATTATCTGATCTAAAATGTCAATGGTGCTATGGTTGACAAAATCTCAGATAAGCTTAGGGAAGGATCCAGCACAGAGAAGAATGTATTCTCTTTGTAAAGGGGCCAGTCCCAGAGAGAAAGAAGTTGAATAATGCTGAGTACATTTACCCACTTTCTCTTTCCAAATTTCTTAGTTTGATAATTCACTCAACTTGCCCTGGTAAGGAATGAGGGAGGAAGCAAAAAAGACCAAGCTTGTGTTACACTAATTACTGTCCCTCAACAGAAAAACATGAGGTGAGGAGAAATAAAGTCCCTTCATTCTCACATGTATATCTAATACAGGTAGCTTGTTTCCATTTTTCTAAATGGATTTTCATGGTATAAGACCATGACAATTTGAGGATAGGTTGACTTTGCGTTGTAAACTTGTTTAATTCATGTCCAGAAGCACAAAAACCTTTTTATTAAAATTTATATCTATTACACAGGAAAGAAGTGACCAATTACAATGGGTTGTTTTATCTATGCTATCTTTTAAACTACTTGAACACTCACATTCACTTTTCTTAAACTAATATAGTTGGCAAGAGACTTATTTGCTTTATTGATTAAACAATTCAAATGGGGTTTGACTAGTTACTACAATGTCCCAGATGTACTTCATTAACCCTATTGTCAAAATTAAAAAGGGAAGAAAGGCAGAAAAGAAGGACAGATAGGTAGAGCCATTTGAATCACCACAAAAAGTCAGTTCAAGTTGCTGGAGCAAAACTAAAGATGGATTAAAAAAAAATCATCTAACTTTAACTGCTCTTTTTTCTATTTTTGACTTTTATTTCCACATTTATATTGTGAAAGAGGTCAGCGTTTCCTTTCTTACCTTCCCTCTTTGAGCCTGAGGCAGAGGTAATACCCGGGAAGTTTTAGTCTGCAGTTAGGTGCCAGGCAGGTTTCCATTCTCTATTGTTGTGATGTCTGTATCAAATAATCTAAGACATTAGCAAGCACTATTAAACATCCAGGTGAAAACTGGCCGTTCTGATACCACTAGGCCTTCTACACGAAAACACAGTCGATTCTTAAACAAGAATAACAACATACTCCCCACTTGAAAACCATAACAAAAAGGCCAACTCTCAAAGAAGAGGAAATATTTAATAATATCCTAATAGTGTATCTTATTTTTTGAATATATACTATGAACCAGACATCATATAGAGACAACTGCATTATTTCCAGTATCTCATTATATCTTTACATTATATAGATCAAGATGGTTCTATAACTGTCTCCATTTTACAGATGAAGAAACTTGTCTAATGTCAAACAATGTTGTTTAGTAGACAAGAAGCCAGACACAATTTTGGCTGACTCCAGATCGTATCATCTTAAATCACTAAGTGATGACTGGGCCTGGTGGCGCACGCCTGTAATTCCAGCACTTTGACAGGCTGAGGAGGGTGGATCACCTGAGGTTAGGAGTTCGAGAACAGCCTGGCAAACATGGTAAAATCCCATCTCTACTAAAAATACAAAAATTAGCCGGGCATGGTGGTGAATGCCTGTAATCCCAGCTACTCGGGAGGCTGGGGCATGAGAACCTGGAAAGTAGAGGTTACAGTGAGTCGAGATTGTGCCACTGCACTCTAGCCTGGACAACAGAGAGAGACTCTGTCTCAAAAAACAAAAAACAAACAAACAAACAAAAAACCACTATGGGATAATGACTTCTGATTAAAGAACAATCATAGTAATTGCTATTTCTGGAATTTAATAGATGCTAAATGCAAGACAACTATTAATATCATGACAATATTTTAATATTTCAGAAATCTTCTTTGCTTATCTCATAAGCCTTAAGTACATCAAAGTATTTTTCTTCAAATGCTTTTCTAACTATTTACAAATTATGTTTTATGAAAGTCATGAATGACTTTCGGAATACTAGGTGAATAACAAAAAAAAAAATGAAATGGTCACTGATTAGGAAATAGGAAATTGAAGGAGAAATAGACTTTTAGAGAAAGGTGAGTTCAATTTATGTTGATTTTGAGGTACATTTTGCAAAAATATTTTTGAGAATTTGAGGGACTCTCTCCTCCTAAAAGACAGATTTTTTTCAAAAGTGAACCTCATTATATAAAGTTTTAGAGGAATCATCCCTTCTTTCCTTCTAGCAAAAGAGCAGACACATGAATGAAGTGTCACTAGCCAGAGTACAACATCTCTCTGGCCACAGCAATTTGTTTGAGGACAGCAAGTGATGCAACAAGGTCGGTATAAACTCTCCTTGTAATTTTTGTTGGTACTATTTGAAAATAGTGAATGATTTGAGAATGAATGACAATGTAGGTCTCTACTGGCCGAAAATTATCTTTGCCATCATCTTGTGAAAGCATTTCTGTCATTGACATTTTCACAAAGCAAAGATTATTTTAGGAGAGAAAGACTGACTCATCTTTGAGACTGACTTGAATGCCTGCACCAACATACACACCAAAGTAGATTTTCAATTATGAGAGCAAGTAAACTTCCTTTTTAAAAATGTTAATTTGAATTGTATACCTGTAACTTGCAATTATAAAAGATAAGATGTTGGCAGAGCACAGAAGTGGCACTTTTACCATCTCCCACTATCCTAGACTCAACTGAAGACGGAGTTATACCCACATTGCTTACTTGCTGCAGTACACATTTTCAACTATTGCTCTGCTGCCACTTCTCACTGAAACTTTAGCTCTCTTGCTTCCTACTTAGTTATCACCTCTTAATTGAAGTCTTGCCATATCACTTTGCATCTTTTCCAAATGATCAATACAATTCCTCTACTTTCCTTGATGCTAATGACTTCAACACCTGACTCACTATTTCTTATCTTCATGCTTAATAATTTATAGCTTCTTTAATAACAGCATCAATGATTCATTAACTAATCCACTCACCATTATCACTCAATTTCATCCTTCCTAATAAACTGATTTTCAATGTTGCATCACTTCACCACTCCATCAAAATCACCACATTCATCTTGATCATTCCATTGCAACGTTCAAAAACAAAAACATAAAGAGGACTCTTATTTTTATAATGACTTCTGAAAATAATATTACACTTCATGTGTTTCAATTCTTATTGTGAATTCCTTTTTGACAACTCTCTTCCTATGATATTTGACTTGTTCAAATTTCTTATTCAAATATTTCAGTAGCATTACTATCACTAAAACCATACTATCCCTCTTGAATTTTATGATATCATTCATGTACTCATTCCCATAGTCTTGCTGTAGCTACACTGTCCTAGGAAATGGAACAAAATCCATCCTATTGACTTGACATGCCTTATTTCTCACCCCTTGCATCCTGTATCTCTTTAAATTTTGGTGGGTTTAGTGCCAAATTCATTCATTTTATTATCACGATGTGCACTATTTCCACCTTAGACTGGCTACTTCATTTCTTGTTGGGAATCCTCATCTCTTTCTTATTTATTTAGGCTTTACTATATTCTGTTCCACACACTTTAGTCACTTTTAAAATAAAATATTATGATATCCTCTGTTTAAACTGATCAGTTGCTTTTCAGTGTTAGCAGGGAAGGGAAGGGAAGGGAAGGGAAGGGAGCAAAGAAAAGAAAAGAAAATTCAAAACTTTACCTTGGCCCAGGAAGGAAGGAAGAAGGGAAGGAGGGAAGGAAGGAAGGAAGGAAGGGAGGAAGGAAGGAAGGAAGGAAAGAAGGAAGGCAAATCTTTACCTTGGCCCAGAAAAAGCCCAGTGGTTTGACCCCTGCCTGATCATCTCTTCCCTATGATGTCATACCACACACTACTTTGCTCTTTAAGATTCAACCAAACTATACTTTTCATTCTTTGATTATGTCACGCTTCTCAACCACTGGTCTTTGCATATTTTTGTTCTTCTATTTGGAATGCCCTCCTCTCTGCATACTTTCACCTAGCTAACACCAGATAAGCATTTACATTTTTCCTAAACTTATATTCTTGGTGACAATTCACCTAATGTCCCAGTTTAGGTCAGATGCTTTCTTAATTGGACCTCTAGGATTACATTGTTTCTTTCTGTTTGCTTATCTCAGTTTGTAATATTGCAAACACTGTATCAGTGATCATGTAATATCTATCTCTCCCACTTGATGGAAGCCCTTGAAAACATAATTGCTAAATAGATTAATAAATAAATGAAAAATTATTGAGAAAATACTATGTTCCAGATACTGTGCCATGTATTAGATGCAAAAATACTACATGAAAACCATGGACACATAAACACACCATATGAGTGTGAACATACTATAAAAAGATAGTTCAGGGTCAGCCCAGCAATGAAAAGTATTCAAAAGAGCACCTCCTAACACAATCCGGGATGAATTTAATGAGGACAAGACTGCAGATGGGGATATCATTTAGGAAGTGGAAGTGGAAGGGATTTGTAGTCCCCAATAGTTATATATTTCCATTGTTCTCTTCCTGGGGTGAATTGCTCTACTGGGAAAAGACAAAAAGGCAATTCAGTGATGCTCCACAACCAATCATTGTTGAATTTATTCAATAGATTTTCATTGACTGCCTACTACGTGTCAGACATTGTGCAAACATAGGAACATACAAATAATGAATCTGCCTTTGTATTTCAATATTTCCCATCCAGTTTGGCAGACAGGCTTTTATGGCACAACACAATATAAATATTTAAGAGAAAGTGCCAGATAATATGGGAGTAACATGGAGAGCCCGCTAAGCAGCCTGATGAATCTGGAAAAGTTTTCCTCGTTAGTGAAACCTTACACGAGTCTGAAAATATCAATAAGATTAAACAAGCTGGAGAAAAGCAATCCGATCAGAAGAATAATAAAAATAAACAAATTTCACTAACTAAAACTCATATTGTTTGGCTTTATGATGTAGGACAATTTAAGAACTATTTAAAGATGAGTCTGTAAATGTGGGCAGCGGCAAATCACACTCTTAGGAGCCACCAAAGAAGTTTGGATTTTACCAGGAAAGCAGTAGAAAGGATTTTAATTTGAAAAGTGACATAAGATTCATTTTCAGGAAACATAACATTGGAAATGCTGAAGAGAGTATATTGGAAGACCAAGAGAATTGGGAGTGGGTTAATTGTATTAATCATGAAGAATTCCACTCAGCTGTTTTTCCATTTGGGAAACCCTTTACGCTTGCTCCCATAGTACCCTGTGCTCCTTGTAAAGTGTTACACTCATCTGCTTATAACTCAGTAGTATATAGCATAAATCTGGGTCTGTAGTAGACTCAATACATACTCTCAGAATCAGTGAATGAATTGGATAATTATGTCAATGAGTCTGTGAAAGAACTGTGAAGATTCATAACAGTGACTATATGGTTTATATATGTACTTTCACATTAAGCAAAAATCACACCATCATTGATTTACTTTATCTATAAAAATGCCTAATGTTATTCTGGGAAAAAAAAGCTTAATATCATCATATTGTATTCTCCAGGAGCCAAGCCAACTATTTGCAGAAGATACAAACTGTATAAAGAAATGTTGCTGAGTCATTCGTCTTTTTCTGGATTAATTGTACATTTAATCAAATATCAGACTTGCTATTTCATGCAACGAGACAAGCAAATATTAGGTGACTGCAATTTATTTAGTAAGAAATGATTAAAACAATATGTTAAACTATTCACAGAGATCAAGGATTTCTCCGTGGGGTGTGCTTGTTTAAGAAAAAAGTAATAAATATATCTTTACGTAATGTCATTTTCAAAGGTATATGTAATATAAAATCAGTTTATACTGCCTATATTTTTGTTTTTAAAGACATTTGTTTTTTATTACTATAGTTTAATAAAATTCTTTCTGCTAATTTATTCAACCAACCACGGTTAACTTAAATAGCACATAAAATTTTAGACAGATGTTACATTATAAATATCCAGAGTATAAATATCAAAATTATGCTTGCAAGTATAGAAAAGATTTATTTTTATTTAAGTAATTATCACATTTTTGGAATGTATTACAGATAATTCTCAACTATCTGAGAGCAGGAACATGGATTATCCAAACTATGAATAATCCAGAAGGCATTTGTGTCCAATTTAGGGATATATTTTTTGGCAACAAAACCACATTATTGCCTGTTACTTAAGCAAAAATTCAAATTAGGTTACATTTCCTGTGCAATAGGAAATGGTTCACCAGTTGAGCTGTAAAGTTAGTTGGTGAGAAATACATGGGCTTTGGGAGGAAGAAAAAGCTAATCCACTGGTAATAAATATGCTACAGTACCTTTATTGCCTCGTTTTATTAGGAGCATTCTTATTTCTTTAATTTGGACCAGATTTTCTTTTTGTAGACACTAAGAATACTTTACTTTCTTTTGTATTAGTTTTGTTTGAACTAAGAATATTTAAAGTGGTCAGTGGTACCAGTTAGCTGGTATACATTTTGCAGGATTAAATAGCAACTTTACCTTTTTTTGTGGAAAAACTAAATGTATGCCTCTAACCAGAAAAGTTCAGTTATAAATAAATAGTAAATTATACTCAACATACACTGACAATAATAACTATCTTTAAGTGAAGTCAAATTAATTCATTCTTGTTTGCTGATTCATATAAAAACTAGTATATGACTGCTATTTTAGAAGGATTCTATTGAAAGCTGAAGATACAGTAATTGTTAGAGTGTCTATCCCTATAGATTTTACATTCTACAGGTAAGATTCTTTGTTTAAATGAAATAAAGTATCAAATAAAATAACTTTGGGAAAATAGTATTAGATATTATAAATATTTTATAACTTGATTATTTCTATTTTGGTATCTATTATTCTTTATTGTGTTTTAGAGCAGGATATGTATTCACTTGTTATTATTAGAACAGAAGAAGATGGGGTTGTGGGTGAGGATGGGCATCACATGTCGACAAGGAGGCTATCTCTGGTGAAAAAGCTGAGGATTTCATTTTAGGGTTCAGAGAAAGGAGAATCACTGTGTCATTTCTAATTAGCTTTGAAAAATAGTTGCTTCCAATGGACGGGGCATAATAGTAGAGAACAAGAACGATTTTCAGGATATTTATTCAGAGTGTGGCACTGGAGACTCCATATGGAGAATGGATCTAAAAGGCTAATGAGCAGCAATAGCTATTTTGGTCAGCTTATACAAATGTTGAAGAATTCACTTAGTAAACTCAACAATGTAAAGGGAGGTGCTCACCAAACAAAATGGAATTTGTCTAAATTCAGGAGGTTAATACAATTTGTAGGTACGTGGGATAGGACTCTAGACTTGCATGAAACTAGAAACAACAAGAACAAGGAGAACCATAAAAAAGGCAGCCCAGATTCTCTCTCTTACACTGTAGACCGGCTCATTAGCGAGAGTGGTTTGCTTCGGGAAGCATGAGTTCCTAAGGTGGTTGTCATTGAGTTGAAGAAGTGGTCTTCACTAGACTGGAGTGACTTGGGAGTGGAGGTGAGAATTTGAGAGTAGTTCTAGGTTATTAATAAGTATATCAGCATTTTCTTAGGGTATTAGCAAATCAAAACTCAAACTTTTGATGGAGGAAATTTTTGTTGTTTCATCCTTCGTGAAAATGCCAAAGCAGTCATTCTGAGACGTAATATGCAATGTCAGACATTATGCAATGTCAGAATATTTCTGGGTTAGTAACAATAAGATTTTTAAACTTATACATGAGTAAGGTAGCCTAATGTTTTGCAAGTTTAGTGCACTTCTAACAATATCATACCAGTCCTAGCTGTGTCTAAGTGTGTATTTTGAGAATGATGGGATAGCTATTGTACAAAATGTGCAATAGCTAAATGTTATCTAATCTGAACCTATAAATGTAATGGACAGTGGAATGTTGGTTATTATTGTTCATAAAATCACATCTGTCATCCAGGCAATTGAGACACGTGAAAGTGACAGTGGCATTTGCCAGTATATTGCAGGTGATCAATAATCAATAGCAAACTTCATTTCCTCACCCTTTTCTTCTTTTTAACTTCCTTTATTACCTTTTTCCCTACTTTTTTTCTAATCATTACTAACACTCTAAGTCACCTCCTTAAACATTATATCTATATGTCAACATTTAACACAGAAAGCAGAAACCTCTCTGCTTATGTCAAGCAGAAATGAATTTAATGTAGTGAGTTAGAAGCTTACTGATTCCTTAGTAGTCCTGGAGGTGCCACAGTGAGCAGGCCATCATTCTAATAATGGTCAAAAGTAATACCATCTACCTTCTGTCCAGAATACAAGAAGATACTGTTGCTACTACAGCCACCAAGATTGGCCAACAGTGCTTGTCATTGCCCAGAAAGGTGGAAACTAGATGTTAGGTTGCTGGGTCTGATCATCAATGCTTTCTTATGTCTCATCATCTTACTAGAAGAGGACACAGCAGCAGGAGAGAGCTTCAGCTTCAGCTCTGCTTTCTAAGCCTTATATGTGTGCAACTAATTAGGAAACTTTACTTGTATCTAGACCCTGTTTCTAAGAGGGTTGGGAAAAGTTGTTTTCAGCTTTACTATCTCTTAATTGAATGAAAGTGGATTGCAGGTCGGGAGAGCAAAATCAAATATCTATGACAAGATGATATACTTATTTATGTTGCCCTCCCGTTGCTTATTCCTATTCTTTCATATTATTCCTGGCTTTTAGTCAATGTATATCCCTAACCCTGCAAAATCTCATTTCTGTCTTCTTGTGTAAGTAAACTAGCAAAATTTATATTTTCACAAAGTTGTCAGCTAGCATGTGAACTGTATTATTAACTTCTGGAACACTTTTCTAAAACTTATAGAAGAAATAATCCATAAGGTTAAAGTTATACTTTATGTACATAAACACGTACTTATGAATGATAGACCTAGAGATCACTACTAAACAAGTGTTATCTCTATAATGAAATTCATAATTGCAATCAAATTGTGCAATTATTGAATAATTAGTATGATCTAAGGTAGGCTATAAAGATAAAAGTCCCTAAATTTCATACATGCTCCTAAACTGATTTTTTAATTGATTTTTTAAATCAATTTTTATCCATTAATTAAGAGGTAAGACATTTATCACTCAGGAAAATCTTTCTTATATACGTAATATCATGGACCTAGAGTTTCTGTTGTCCTACTTTTAAAGAAACTAGCAAAATATTTTTAAAAATAAATGGTAAGACATCAGCAAGCAGAAAGCATTTGTATTATAAAAGCAATATCATTCATTCTTCTAGTCACTTTTACTATAATTTTATTTCCCCTGTATATGGTCTGACTCTATATAACTACATACAGTCTGATATCATCCTATCTTAAAGTGTTAAAGTTGACTTCAAAAAAATAAGTAAGATTATGCCCATCCTAATTTTAATTCTAACACTAATTTCCCTTAATCTTTTAAACTACAAATGAGATTATTTTTCCCATATTATTATTTTGCTACATTTGATACCGTTATTGACTATCACAATTCTTTTTTCATTTGCTATCCCTGCCTCTATAATAAAATGGGTTTATAAAACTAGAGTTTAATCAGATAATCTGCTATAATATCTACTTTCTCTTTCAGATGAGTATTTTCACTCTGCTTGAAGCATGCCCTGTTATTGGAGTCTGTGAAGCTGTGATGGACCCGCGTCTTATGTTGTATTTACTGCATGAACAACAACTTAATTAAGTGTTGCTTTTGAAACATCACCAGAGCTTTGTTTCTGGTATTGCATTCAGGCATGTATCACCTTGTTTTGACACATGCATTGGGAGATTTGCTTTGTAGTTAGTCATGTTTTTGGAATACTACAGGTAGAGACAGAAGAAAAGAATAATTCTATTGGTAGATCAGGGAAAATGCTCTCAGATTAAAAAATAATGCCAAGGTGGCTGGGTCACCGGAGGTCAGGAGTTCGAGACCAGCCTGGCCAACATGGTGTAAACCTCGTCTCTACTAAAACTACAAAAAAAAAAAAAAAAAAAAAAAAAAAAAAAAAAACGGAGAGGTAGCGTGGCCGAGCAGTCTAAGGCGCTGGGTTAAGGCTCCAGTCTCTTTGGGACGTGGGTTTGAATCCCACTGCTGCCAGACTGTGGTACTTTGACTGGGCGCAGTGGCTCACGCTTGTAATCCCAGCACTTTGGGAGGCCGAGGTGGGCGGATCACGAGGTCAGAAGATTGAGACCATCCTGGCTAACACAGTGAAACCCCATGTCTACTAAAAATACGAAAAATTAGCCGGTTGTGGTGGCAGGGGCCTGTAGTCCCAGCTATACTCGGTAGGCTGAGGCAGGAGAATGGTATGAACCCGGGAGGCAGAGCTTGCAGTGAGCCGAGATGGCGCCACAGCACTCCAGCCTGGGCGACAGAGCAAGACTCCGCCTCAAAAAAAGAAACAAATATATATACTTTTTGATTATAAAAGCCTGGTCAAGAGAAAAATTTTCTTCTCAGAACACAGTCAGTAAAACTAAAATTCCTCTCTTGACATTTAATGGTTTAAAAGTGTTTTTTACCCAACTTTTGTAAAGATTAATAAAATTAAATATGAAAATATTTCTTTTTATATTACATTTATCTCTCTATGAGTCTTATTTTATATATCTAAACCAATTTGATATTTTAATTTTAGGTTGATATTTATTATGATAAAATAATATTTTAAACAGAATTCCATGTTGTAAAGCAGGAAAGATTTGGAAAAAGAATAATACATGAATATATTTTACACTCCTCTTCAAAAAGGTAAACACATTTTCACCTCCTGGTATGCTCAGAAAATGCACCTGAGATTAAGAGGAATTAAATACATCAGAGTCAAAACACTAGAATGTTTAACACCAGTAGCATTAGCCTCACATTGGAGATTTGAAGATTTGTACCATTGTATAACAAACATCCAAAAACTTGAAAAAAGAAAGCTACTAACTAAAAAGTGAGGAGGGAGTTCTTCAAAGACAGCGTGGCCTGGAATCTCTAGAGAAGACAGCCCAGATGATCTGTAAAGGAAAGTGCCCCACAGGGTAAAAATCTATGAGCCTGGGTGCGGTGGCTTGTGTCTGTAATCCCAACACTTAGGGAGGCTGAAGCAGATGAATTGCTTGAGCCCAGGAGTTTGAGACCAATCTGAGCAACATGGGGAAAACCGGTCTCTGTAAAAATATAAAAAATAGCTAAGTGTAGTGGAGTGTGCCTGTAGTCGCAGCTACTTAGAAGGCTGAGGTGGAAGCTCTGCTTGAGCTTTGGAGGTCGAGCCTGCATGACAGAGGGAGATCGTGTTTCAACAACAACAACAAAAAAAAAAAAGATGAAAAAAGAAAACTATTTTTTTCTCAAAGTTTTCTTATGTTTCTTTAATCTCATAATAGCCCCTATTCAAGTCCGGTGATAAAGGACAGTGACTAAACAGAGTCTGGTTTTCTTCAAAGGTAGGAAAATATTGGACCTCAAGTCAAGGTAGTCAGCTTAAGCAGGCTTCTTAAGCTCTTGCTAGAGAGAGAGGGAGAAACCCATTTAAGACAATCATATTTAAACTGCCCTTTATGATCAAGTCCACTTAATTCAAGTATTAAATGAGATCTGTTCTAAAATTTCACACCTATTTGAGAAAAGTGTATTTGCATTAAGATTATGTTATTCAATATGTGATTTTTGTGTAACTGTATGAGTATGTTGCCATGCATGTTTACATCTTTATATATATGTATTTGTTATGGCATTATCAAACATTCCTATGTTCTAAGCTAGTATTCTGTCTCAAAATTCGAAATATCAATACACACTAGGTATTATGTGACAATGTTTTACCAAAGTAGAAGGAACAGGAGAGAGCAGAAACAAAGCTTTTCCAGAACGTGTCAGAAAGTAGCCAAGGATTATACAAAGGTAGAAAATTAAACATGCTAGTAAACATGGCTAAACTCAAATAAAGCATCTACAATTCCCTCCAAAATGGCTCTGAACTCAGAGAGTTTATTCATATTGCATTTACAGTTTCAATGGACACAAAATTCTCATGTTATATAACTATTCCAGAGCAAAGAAAATATGATACCGTACTAACAATATTTAAATAGAAATTAGAAACCAGCTCTACATCTTTTAAGCTGTTGGTTCTGAGCTCCAAAGCCACCTTTCTATACACTTTTGCATTGCTGGAGATGGGCAACCAAAGACTACTTTTCTTTTTTGTTGGATGCTTCTTGCTAATTTTCAACAATAAAAGGTATCAAAAGAAGAAAAATGAAAGGAAGTAGGGGAAATGAGCATGCTTTATTTACCCTGTTTTCTTGCTGTCCCTATCAGCATCATCTCAACAAGATTTTTGCCCCAGAGTTAATTTAAAATCTAGTGTTTTTATATGATTTTGTTACAACTTCCCAGAAGGTGCAATTTTTCACCTTCAGCAGTACCAAGACCAGGTGACCAGTGCCTCCTTCTCAGAGTTTCAGCTCTTCAAGGGGCCTTCTCCAAGTTTCTGAGGTACAAATAATACCTCCTCGGAGGTCTAGAACCCAGCTCTGTTGGGCCTCTTCTGCTATATTATAGGTTCTGGTAACAACCGTATCTTCCCTTTGCTCCTGCTGTCTGAGCAGAGAGAGCAGCTTCTTTAGTTGCTACCTCTGTGTTGTCTCTCTGCACCTTTTTGGACTTTTTTTTCCCTGGTTTGTTCTCCAGTTCTGGAATTACCAATTTCCTATGTAAAACTATCTTTTGAAAACGATCTGATATGGTTTCTATTTTTCTAGAGTAGAACTTGATTGGTCCATTTGTATAAACACAGGTACAACAACCCTAAATGAAATGCTACCAAACTGAATTTATAAAAAAGGAAATTTTTAAAAAGCTAGAGTAGGAAGAGGAGCTAAGAAGAATGAGAAAATGAAGAAACTATTACAAAGATAGAGGGTGTGTTTAAGGAGGGCTAAGATGTATAAATAAAAATATATTAGTTTATGCAATTAATCACTTTAAAAATATAATGGAAAATTATCTTATTATTATTTTAATACAATTTGAAAAGCTTTACATAAAACAAACATCCATTCCCAATAAAAATTCTAGCAAAATAAAAATATATCATCATAACTAATAAATACTTTTTCTTGCTAATATCCAGCACTATATAAGCAAGGGTAACTTTTATACCATTCCCATAAACTCAAAAATAGGACAATGGTACACATTTCTGTCACTATTACTTATTATTATTCTTAATGTAATCAGTACAATAAACATAGGAAAATAAATTAAAATTATAACTATTGGAAAAGAGGAAAAATATTTTCATCCTTAGGTAATTTTATAAATATTTGCTTAGAAAATGCTAGAGAATCAGGAGAAAATTTGTATACATTTTTCCATTCCAAGTGGAAAGAATAAACTTTGCAAGTATGTTAATTTTCCAAGCTAATTTATGAGTGCAAAAGTCATTGAAATAGAATCTCAGCAGTATTTTTCGTGTGACTCAGCCAAATAATTCTCAATAAAATAATTCTGAATTTGTTGTAAAAAGACAAATGGATAAGAATTACAATATTAAAAGAATAATACAAATGAGACTACCTTTTCTCTCCCTGATTAAAACATATCTTAAAGCTATAGTAATTAAACATTTTTTACTGATATCCTAATTAACATGAAGAGCCATTTGAACATTTTAGAAAAATAATGCATATAACAAAATTGGCACTTTAAAGTGGTGATTTTTTTTAACTAATATAGTTTGATATTTGCCCCTTCAAATCTCATATTGAAATGCAATTTGTAATGTTGGAGGTAGAACCTGGTGGGAGGTGTTTGGGTCACGGGAGTAGATTCCTTATGAATGGCTTGCTGCTGTCCTTGAGATAGGGAGTGAATTCTCACAAGATTTGGTTGTTTGAAAGTGTGCCCACACCTCCCCACTCTCTTTCTTGCTCCTGCTCTATGTGACATGCCTGATTTTACTTCACTTGAGGCCCTCACCAGAAGTGGAGCAGATGTTTGTTCCACGCTTGTACAGCCTGCAGAACTATGAAACTATTAAATCTCTTTTATTTTTTATTTTATTGAGACACAGTCTCATTCTGTCACCCAGACTCCAGTGCACTGATACGATCACAGTCTCAAGCAATCCTCCCACCACTGAGCAGCTAGGACCACAGGCCCACATCATAATGCCCAGATAATTTTTTAGATATTTTATAGAGATAGGAACTTACTATGTTGCCCAGGTTGTTCTTAAACTCCTAGGCTCAAGCAATCCATCTGCCTCAGCTTCCCAAAATGCTAGGAATATAGGCATGAGCCTCTGTGTCTGACAACCTCATTTCTTCATAAATTACCCAGCCTCAAGTATTTATAGCAATGCAAAAATGGCCTAATACATTAACTATAATTATGCTTGCATGGAAAACTAAGTAATTTTTATAAATCAAAATTACATAGCAGTCTCATGACATATACCAAAAAACTGTTAATAAAACAAAACATTAACTGTTCAAAATAACATTAAAAGAATATGTGATTCTGTGAATTCAAAGCTGAGTATTATAAAACAAATTGAGGTAGACAAAAAAAAAAAACGGAATATGATTAGAACATATATGAAAGAAAAATAAATGTTTCAAGCAAATCACTAATAAAAAGATGTATTTTCCCCTAAATATGCAAAAGACACAAAGAGGCAATTTCCAACAGAAATAGGGCAAAGTTAATGTAGTTCGGAGAGACTGGATACAGTTGTGGTAAGAAATAATTTCAAAATTGCAATGGATTCAAGAACTAAGGGTTTATTTCTTGCTCACATTGTACGTAATGGCTTAAAGCAAAAAGGGGCTTATTTCTTGCTTGCATGAAAGGGCAAGTGGGGAATCAGCTCTGCATTCTCTTCATTCTGTGATCTTCCTTCTGCCTCAGAGGGCATGTTTATTTTTGCTCTAATTTCATTGGTCAAAGCAAGTCACATGTCTACTTATACATGCTCATATATTTTTGTTTTGTTTTTTTGAGACAGAGTCTCGCTCTGTGGCCCAGCCTGAAGTGCAGTAGCTTCATCTCAGTTCACTGCAACCTCTGCCTCCCAGGTTCAAGAGATTCTCCGCTTCAGTCTCCCAGGTAGCTCAGGTCAGGAGTTCCAGACAAGCCTGGCCAACATGGTGAAACTCCGTTTCTGTTTATATGTTTTTCTATATGTCAGTTCTTAGTAGATGGAGCAATGTTTAGAAACTACTCCACATTTTCCTTTTAATCACATTTGATCAGAACCAAATAAATGTCAAAAGAGACAAAGCAGTTAAAATTATCTTTTTATTTGGGTCAAGGTAATTACAGAATTGGATGCAGAAGGAGAGATAAAGAAGCTATTTTAACATTATCCAAAGGGTATAAAAATATTTGAACTGACAAGAAGCAAAAATCAGTTACTGAACATTTCCAGCCAAGAATATTACAAATTCATATAGAATAAAAGGTTAAACAACAGAGTAAAGCTTGGAAACATTTTACACATCTGATGCGTTAAACTTGCATCTGTAAATTAACACTTTAATATTCTTCAAGAAATAGTATGCAATCTATTTACATAGTCATAAACATTAGGCAAACAAAATCTGCTGAATTACAAATGAGATTATTTTATTTTACCATAGTGTTCTGAAGGGCGAGAATATAAATTACTTTGCTACTTATAAAATAATGTGCCATTAACAATTTTTGCCTGATAAAGAGAACATAAGTCTATTATCTTTTGAAATTCCTCCCTAAAGTAAGAAAACATTTGGGAGATAAACCTCACCTGACAAAAGTCTCTGTATTTAATACTCAAAAAATTTAGTAATGGTTCTCTTCCTTTAGGGCTGTGTCATGGTAGATTAGATTACATCAGGATAACAAAGAATCCCCAAATCTCAATTGCTTAAAATAACAGAGATGTATTTCTCATTTGTGCAGTTTGTGAATGTTCTGAAGGTACCGTTCTTCTTCATGTACTGGATATTTTACCTATATGCTTACATGTAACACTATGTCCATGAAGTGGAAGAAAAAATAAATTGGAGAGTTGATCTTTGATAATTAAATATTTCCATCTAAAATTGATATGTGTAACCTTAGCTCAAAGTCATTGACCACATCTCTCTTCAAGTAGACAGGTACAAATGAAATAGGAAAAGTTCCTTTTTCCCCCTCGCGGAGCGTGCTACAGGGGAAGTAGCTGGCTTCTTCAGTGCCCCACGGCTCACACCTCTTGGGGAGCAACAGAGGTTCAAACCTCTTGCGGAGCATACTGTCGCCAGGCTGTGGGGCTCCGACCCCAGGGAAGTGTCTGGGGTGGATGTTTATAGCTGAAGCCCCTGTAGGCATGTGCTACCATGTGCTCTTTCAGTTTTGGCGTCTATAGGCGGCTTATGTTAACCAGCTCAATTAGACCCTCTACCTTGTGGCAAGGACAGAGGGCTTTCTGTAAACTGGATTCTTGCCTTGGTGTACCAGAAGAATCGGATCACACCTGGGCTTGAAGAATGAGTGCAAGGTTTTATTGAGTGGAGGTAGCACTCAGCAGATGGGGGAAGCCAGAAGCCAGTGGGAGTCTTTCCCTGGGGTCGGGCTGCTGGGCTCTCCTCCCACTGCCCCAGCCTAACTCCGCCACATTCTGCTTCTGCAAGTCAATGGCCTACCTAAGTGCCTGCAGCAGTCAGTGTTCCTCTCAATGTCCAGCTGCCTGTGTGTTCCTCTGCTGATAAGCTCCTCTCAACGTCCAGCCACCTGTGTCTCTGCCTTGCTATGGTCTTGGGTTTTTATAGGGCGCATGGCAGGCCAGGCTGGTCTTGGGAAAAATGCAACATTTGGGCAGGAAAACAAAAATGCTTGTCCTCACCTAGGTCCATGCGGGTGAAGCCTAGCCAGAGACCACAACTTTCCCCCTTCCATATAATTTAAAGGGCCCACACTCTTCCCTTCCCAGCACTTCCCGTCCCTATCACAATTTATCAGCCTGCCCAGAAGAAATAAACTGAATATTACTATATAGCAGGAATGTCTATCGCAGGAATGTCTATCACAGGAATGTCTTAAAAATATTTTAATATAAATAATTTAAATTAGGAATCACTAGGATTGCTTATACACTCAGCATGCCTCACACAATCATATGCACAAACACTGATTTACTCCATACACCTCTGTAAATAATACAAGAATGTGGAAGTGTAAGGCTTTAGTTCACTGAGCTACTTAAGCATAAATTAGAAAGAAAGGGAATGCATAAGTTTTTTATCAGATGGTTTAATAATACATAGGAAAAAATATCTTCAATTTTGAGTGAGAATCGTCTAATGAAAGAAGGTCCAGGATAAAATATGGATTATCCACCCTGAGTGACGATCTTTCATGTGTGTCTGAAAGCACCCTGAGTGATGATCTTTCATGTGTGTCTGGAAGCACTTTTATTTTCAAAACCATAAATGTATCAAATTGAGAAGAAAAATCTCTATGCAAATTACTCGCATATACACTAGTTTTAGGAATTGCTGGTAATCACAGAATTCAATGATATACTACGTCTTTCACTCATCTGCTCCTGCAACCCGTGACTATTCTATCAGCAGGAATTATCTGGAGAACTTTTTTTGGGACATTCAACTTCTGTTTATGTTTCTCCAGCCTCTGCTGCTGTCAACAGATTCCAGCAACCTCACTATATGTATCTTTTGGTTTCTGAATTTGGTTTGCTTAAGAATTCTTCTAGCTCATGGCTTTAGTTTACTCATAGCTTCTGCTAATTCACTGTCTCTACTTTCCCAAGGTCTCTGTATATCTCACCAGATGGCATTCCAATCAATTGCTGATATTTTTCTTCACTGTACAGTTTTTTTTTAAGAAAATGTCTAATTTAACAATAATTATATTATGCCTATTTCGGTAGAATGTCAATTGTAAGCTTCTTCATACAAACTTTATTGATCTATTGGTTTTTCTTTAATCAGTTTCTCATATTGGGCCCATCAGGTTTGCCTGAGAACAACACTCATATAAAAACAAAGATGGTTCTCTATATTTGAGAAAATCTTTAGGTTCACTACCAAGAGCAGAGATTATAATCAGAGATCATCTCAGAAAATCATTGTAGACATAGCTGGTTTTACACGACTTACTTAATTTGACCAAAGTAATATCTATTATGCATTACAGTAGTTATATATGCATAATGGAAACAAAAGAATGTAAGAGCATTTTCAAGAGATAAGCACACACTTGCACCAATCATATGATATAAAACATTCTTAGAATAAAGAATTATGGATAATTAATGCCAAAAAATATATATGATATGTTTGCCTTATCTGCATTTTGTCCTTTCTTAAATTTATTATTTATTGCTCTAATCTTCTACCTCATTGTGCATATGGCCTCATGCTTTTCAATTGACAACCACTTTCCTGTAACTCTTATAACCTGAAGAGATCCTCTGAGCCCATAGATTATGTTGGATCCAGGAACAAAATCCCACTGGGTAATGCATGTTTATAAGTTCTAAAGTACACTTTATTAGCATATAAATTGAAAATAGCAACTTTGATCAGTTTGTTTAATGAAAAACACCTCTCAGTACAAATGAAAATCTATTTTCTTATTCCAGGTTGCTTCAAGAAACAACAACAAAAACTACTTATGTGATTACGGCAAAAGGTGACAGGAGACAGGAAATCAAAGTAATGGCTGAACCAATCAACCTTTTGAAAAAAGTCTTAGGTTAACTCTGGGCAGGTAAATAGCTGGCTACATGTGTAGACAGAAACCCTTCCAATAATGTTTCTAATGTCAAGGTCTCTTGGGCAATAAAGACTTCCCTGTGATGAAGTCCATTAGGCACCAACCTTATTAAATACGGCACACACAATTAGCTCTGGGTGACTACCTCCAGCCTTCTCTCCAGTGACAACACAACAAATCTTCATTTTTCCAATAAGGAGTGATAGGTCTTTGATAAAACCTTCTAACTTTAATTTCCCTGGGTTAAATACTTTCCTAGGAAGCCTTTTTTGGGTGCACTAACTAACATCATACGAACATCTGTTTATTTTTCTTTTCATCCAGGTCATTTTCATTCTGCTTCCAAATACTATAAAGAATCCACAAGTTTACTAAGGGTTGTTGCAGGGCACCAACATTTATATTATGTTAGAAAACAATGTGTTCAATTTCAGAAAAAAGTATGAACAAATTCATATCACTATGTATAATTTTTTTCATTCATTTTGAGAGATGGCATTATTTTAAATAATAATTCTCAGTGTACGTGCAAAGGATAGCTTGCTAAATCACCAACTCAATATCCAAGAGTAAATAGAATAAGTATGTGTTACTAAATGTGAGAAGATGGGAAATCAAAGGGTACTGGTTTATATATGAGTGTCCTCTACAGTAACAATAAAAACAACTGCCACAGAATAAAGTGATACAATACAATAATTGAAAAAATTTTTTGCGTAAAACCCAAAAATATATACTTTGAAAGAAAAACAAATACTATTATTTAAATTCATACACCAGATATGCCAAGTAAAAAAAAATGAGAGACATCAGATTTGCATAAAAGTCATAATACTGCCAGCAGATGAGAAAGAATTATATAGAAAATTACAGAAGTATAGTAAAATATAACTGTTGCTCTTATTTTTTTTTTCCTGAGACAAGATCTCACTCTGTCACCCAGGCTGGAAGAAAATGGTGAGTCATAGTTCACTGCAGACTCAAACTTCTGGGCTCAAGCAACCCAACTGCCTTAGCCTCCCAAAGCCCTGGGGTTACAGGCATCAGCCACCGTGCCTGGCTGTTTCTTTGAACAAATTTAGTTTAGAAATCCAAATAAAAGGAAAGGATTATATTAGAGATTCTCAAGAAAACTGTATTAATTTCCTATTGTGGTTGTAACAAATAACAACAAATTTAATGACTTAAAACAACATAAATGTATTACCTTCAATTTTGGAAATCACAAACTCTCCAGAAAATGGGCCTCATTAGCTAAATTCAAGGTGTCAGCAGAGCTCATTCCCTTGTAGAGGCTCTAGGTGAGAATCTATTTCCTTTCCTTTTCCAGCTTCTAAGGGCTGTGAGCATGCCTTGGCTTGTGGCCCTTTCCATCGTACCTGCAACATTTGTCCTGAAAAATATTCAGACCCTCTGTCACAGCCTACGATGTGCCATTGCTTTCATATCAAACCAAATTTTATTTAATTTATAGATAATATAAAAATATTTCTTCTAAAGGAGGTTTGTGTACTTCTGTGGCCTGTTTCCTTGAAGAGAACATAGGAACTTATATACGGAAAGATTGTCAATGCTCACAATAAGTTTTTTTCTTCTACTACTTAACTTCTTTCCTTATAAATGTAATCTTGTACAATTTTACAAGATGCCTTTACTTTAGATCCATGATAGACAGCATAACTTTATTTGACTATATTCTAGTTTCTATGAAAACATCAACAGAATAAAAAAACCTTTAGCTATAGTTTTTTCAATCATGTTTACAAAATTGTATTTTAATATTGTCCTATAAACTTTGAATGAAGTCACTAACTGAAGAGGCTTATGATTTCTTCATTTGTTCTGAAATCATTGCTGAAGGCACTATATATTTCAAGAGATAGCAAAGTCTAACCCTTGAGCCTGCAGATGTTTTGTTTGGTAACCCTGGTGAAGGACTACTACATATATATAAAATTATTTATATAATATATAAAAACATTACATTTGTAATTGACTATATTATATACTATATAATTAATTACATATCATATGTAATTATATAAAATTATATATTATATAATATACAGAGCTGTATTTATTTATATAAATATATGTTTATACATAATTGTATATAATATATAAATATGTGTTATATTATATGTAATATATATACATTTAGACAGGGTGCCATTCCTATTTCATAGGGCCATGACACCCTGTTATCTCAAGGTAAGCTGCTCTAAACATTTGTGTTATCTGGCTGACTCTTGAAGGTATTGATGCTTCCTGACCTGTGTTACTTTACACATTGTATTTCTCTCAGCACTTGAGTCTTCTAGAACATTGTCTTTGCTCAAAAATTGGTATTTTTTTTTTTATACAGCAGTATCTTCCAAACACTGAGAGTCTTGTCAAATTTTTAAAACAATTATGCCTAAACCATTTATTTATTTACTTATATCCATATGATAAACATTTTTTAAATCATAAAGCATACATTAAAATGAACACTAGGATATGAAGGCATTAAAATAATTGAAAGTGCTAGTATTTTTAAGATATTCCACTATAAAGATCACTATTCTAAATATTATGATTACATTTATTTAAACACAATGGCTTCTAAGGCGCCTGGAGGCAGGAATTGATGGACAATAAAAGAGTTTTTTTGACTTGATGTTAACGGTGTTGGTCCTTTGCCTTAATCTTCGTTTTCTCCAATATTTAATTTATTTAAATATTCCATTATATACGCTTTTTCTCATCTTTTTTGAAAAATAAAAATACTTTAAAATAATTATTCAGTCTATTGGATAGAGCACAGATATCAACATATCACAGAATATTAGAGCTCAAAGAATAATTAAATAAACTATGCAGAACGATAAAAGCAATGCATGTGAAATGTAAATAATATTCTCAAGGTCACACTCATCCCTATGTAAGTCACATCAAACATACTATAATACCTTTGAATCCCACTAGAGTCCCAAGTGGATTTTTATTCTTCAAATTGGCTAATACTTTTTGAGCCCTTTTTTCAGTAGAGTCTAATTTGAAAAGGCTGCATTCTTTCCCAAATCTAATGATACTTTCGAAAGCATTGTATTATAGAAAAATAGATCTACCTTGCTCATAACTTTGTTAGGCCAAGATGTACACTTTAGTAATTCTTCACTGGAATTACATATAGGAAGCATAATCTCAGGAAATCTTTTAAACTAAAAATACTAGAACTTCTTCCAGAATGAGCATCACTTTTGGTAGACTCTTTTTTTTTTATTTTTTATTTTTATTTTTATTTTTTATTATACTTTAAGTCCTAGGGTACATGTGCATAACGTGCAGGTTTGTTACATATGTATACATGTGCCATGTTGGTGTGCTGCACCCATCAACTCATCAGCACCCATCAATTCATCATCTATATCAGGTATAACTCCCCAATGCAATCCCTCCCTCCTCCCCCATCCCCATGATAGGCCCCAGTGTGTGATGTTCCCCTTCCCGAGTCCAAGTGATCTCATTGTTCAGTTCCCACCTATGAGTGAGAACATGCGGTGTTTGGTTTTCTGTTCTTCTGATAGTTTGCTAAGAATGATGGTTTCCAGCTGCATCCATGTCCCTACAAAGGACGCAAACTCATCCTTTTTTATGGCTGCATAGTATTCTGTGGTGTATATGTGCCACATTTTCTTAATCCAGTCTGTCATTGATGGACATTTGGGTTGATTCCAAGTCTTTGCTATTGTGAATAGTGCCACAATAAACATACATGTGCATGTGTCTTTGTAGTAGAATAATTTATAATCCTTTGGGTATATACCCAGTAGTGGGATGGCTGGGTCATATGGTACATCTAGTTCTAGATCCTTGAGGAATTGCCATACTGTTTTCCATAATGGTTGAACTAGTTTACAATCCCACCAACAGTGTAAAAGTGTTCCTATTTCTCCACATCCTCTCCAACAAAGTCATATTATGAAACACACACACACAAAAAAAAAAAAAAAAAAGAAAGAGGAAAGGAAAGGTTCTCAGAGCAATATATGGCCTTTTCAACTTAAGAACCCATTGAATACAAAGTACCTCAGTTGATGACTAAAAAGGTAAAATTTAAATTTGTGAAATTTAAAACCACATCCTTAATTAAAGAAACCGTAAAACTTGGTAGGTTGAAGTGTGTTTTCTTCATACACAAACAGCCCTCTATTTTCATTCAGTCATTTCCAAATACTTACGTGGCTTTGATTTTATTGTACATATCATTAGTTGAATAATGCATTAGAAGGCAAACATATCTACCATAATCATTTCAAATGAGCCAAGATTTTATGAAATCCAAAATGGGATAGTAATATTGGCTTATGACCAAATAAAATTATAATATAAGTGCAATCACAATTAGCTTTATTTTCATTGCTAAACCCAGGTGAAATATTTGCTTGTTTTTCTAGAGACTTGGAACTTGGGCTAGGGATCTATCCCAATATCTATCCCAATATGGGTATCCTAATATCTAAACAATTTAGTTGGTGTGAGTCACAAAATGAGATATAGAAATGAAAATGAATAACAGTAAAATTTGGTACAGTTCTTTTCATTTTCTAATTACTGTCAAAATGAAGATGTATAACCACACTTCCATGGATAAACAAATAAGGGATAAATACATTGATAAATTTGAATTGTGATTCCATTGCAAAAATTACTAAAATGATGAAAATTCATTTTCTTTGTTTAGACAAATCTGGTAGTTATATTAAAATATGCACCAGGGAACATTTTCAAAGCTTTTATGATGTCTTTTATGCTGTTTCACATTTTGATTTTGAGAGGGGAAAATTGCCCTGGAGGAGAAATCCTTCAGAAAGAAGAAGAGAGGGAACACAAGGACTCAGGAAAAAAAAAAAAAAAAAAAAAAAAAAAAAAAAAAAAGTTTGCAACTGCAGAGAATGATTAGTACAAGGAAAAGGAGGAGGAGACATCTGTTGGTGAAATGATTTTTAGAGATAATTAAGTGCATTCATCCAGAAATAACACATATTATACATCGTTTGCAGGCACACATGGCTTTACTAAAAACAAGAGAGACTATGAAAGACCCACAAAAATAATCAGCAGCTTTGGCCTGATGTCACCAGAATGTCAGCCCTCCCTATGTGCCCCACCTCAGCCTCTCTAAACCTCTTTCATTCTTCAAAATAATATTTATTGCAGAGTATATATGTTATTTACAGAGGTAGGCTTGGTTGAAAAGTATTGTCAGAAAAGTGTTGCCAGGTCCTCAGGTCTCTTAAGTAGCTTAGACAAATATACTATTTTAATCTCCTGGAACTTAATTGGATTTCTGGGTATCTAAGGAAGTCCAACATAAAGAATATTTATGTTCAAAAAATTGTATGCAGATTTTTTTAAAGAACAAAATAAAGCAATTAACCTGATAGTAAGGACCGTTTTAAAGTCTTAATAAAAAACTAACTGTAGAAATTAAAAAGTTTAGATTTTGCTTGATTCTTGCTTATTTAATCATTTTCCATAATAGAATTTATGCTTTATATCTTGGTATGTGATGCCTTCTTGTGCATAGTTTTGGATACACTCTGTAAAGTAAATGATAGGTCTTAAAATGTAGCTAAATAAATAACAAATAACAAGATAAAAGACATTTAAAAGAGCTTATCTGTATCATTTACCATGCAAACAACACCTATAAGGTCATGTTTAGTTTTTAAGTCAACATGAACTTGAAAGTTTTAGATCAAAAAATAAATGTAGAAATGAAAATGAAAAGCCGTATTTTCTTCTCATTAATTGAGGTTAACTATACAATCAAATATATAAAGTGGATTCTGTTTTCCACATAATCATTTGACATTGAGATTTCTAGTGCATGGCTCAGATGGAACTTTTTCCTTCCTATCTCAGCCCCTATGTCTCCTGCAACTTCAGCATACATTGAAATCATAATGATTCTTTAACAACTAGTCCCAGTGTCATCTATTTTAAACTGCTTTGGTTCAAGGGCTTTTAGCTCCATGTCACTTCCACAAAATAAAATTGATTTTGAAATCATAAAATATAGCATTGCACATAATGAGACATCCCAAGGTAGGTTGGGATTCTTCTATGGTTGATTAATTTATTAGCTCATGTCATTAAGGATTCAATTTCTCTTCATCCTTCTACTCTGCCATCCTTACAGTCTTAACAAACCTCATGATCACAAAATGGCTGCCATAGTTCCAGGCATAAAGTGAAAATGAGGCCTTTGAAAAGTCACAAGGGTAAAAGAAGGCATGCCTCCTTTCTTATGTTTGTTTTTAAGAGTGAGGATGAATTTTCCCAGACATGTCCGGTAGAGTAATATATTATTTGCTACAATTAGCACATGACCATTCACATGACTATCTCTTAAGAGGGTGAATAGAATTACTGTGAGTACATAGCCTTGGACTAATTAAGATCAAATACAAGATAGCTTTCTGATACCTGAATAGTAGAAGGATTCTGATGATAAAGACGAAGTGTTGGTGGTACTATTGGATTAACAGCACACTGTCAGCCACAAACACTTTATTTATACCACTTGTATAAATGATCACTCTTGTCCTTGAATAATACTTATTTTTTATAAGAATCTTACATTAATTTATTCAATACAAGGAATTTTAAAGAAGAGACCATATTGGAAAGCTTTTTTTTAAATGTCCTAACTTAGCTGGATGCAGTTATTTAATTATAATAGGTAATAAATAAAACTTTTTTGAATGAATGAATACATTTGTAAGTTATTGTTTGGAATGTAGTTTTCATTTGGACACATTTATTTTTAGCTGAAACTAAATATATTTTTCTTGACTTGGTGAAATGCTTCCTTAACTGTATTTTTAGAATGCTTTTTTCCTGAGAATAAAACATTTCAGTGTACAATTTGCTTCGTATAAAAACAAAAAAGGTATTTTTAAACTATAACTTTTACAAAATAAAGTTTAACGCTATATAGAAAGATGGAACTTCTTTAATTTTAGTAACGTGATCTCTAAATACAGTAAATCTGCAATAATTTTAAGTTAACTGCTTTGACGCAATTGGTGTGAATCTTCCTGGAAACAATATAAACACCAAATGTTGGAAAATGACTTATGAGTTTTGTCATTTGTCATTAAACAAAAAAGGAAAATGTACTTGGAAAAAAAATGAATAGTTTATGTCAATTTTATTATAAAGAAATTCAATTATGGATTTTAAAAATGGCACTTTTTTTTACATTGCCATTTCCATAACTCTATCCAGGGAATCTTTTCTCTAACCTGGACTTAACTCCAGCTGCCTGCACTCTATACACTCCATCTTAGCAACAAAGTGCTACTACATTGATTTGATTTTTACACACAGATTCAGTCACATCAACCTCTTATGTAGCAGGTATAGATTATACATGATCTAGAGAATCGAATAACATTTTTCATTGTTCTGATAATGAAGTCTATTTGCAAAATACACCAATTCAAGTTTTCATCCTTTCCCTTTTGATATCCAAACACAGCTTATTCTCTAGTCTAATTGTATTAATCACAGATTTTCAAACAAAATCTTTGATTTCTCCAGCCGTCAATATTCTTACTTTATTCAAGACATATCTATACACTTTTACTCATTTGGGAAAACTTTTATTGTTTATCTACTGTCATGTAATCTTTCCATCCAATTAATAAGCTTTATTAATATTTCCCTTAAACCACTGTCATAGTTGAATTCTGCTCTTTCCATCAAAAAAAAAAAAAAAAAAAAGATATAAGGGATGTTGTAGTCTTAACCCCCAGTACCTTGTTTGGCAATAGGAATAGGGTCTTTACAGACATAGTTAAATTCCGCTGAGGCAATACTAGAGTAGGATAGGCCCCTAATTCAGTATGACTGGCATCCTTATAAAAGAAGACACAGAGACCACAAGAAGAACACCAAATGAGGGCAAAGGCATAGACTGAAGTTAGGCAAATGCCAGCAAAAGGACATTAAAGATTGCCAGCAGTCTTTCAGGAGCTAGGAAGAGGCAAGTAAAATATCTCTTTAAGGGTTCAGAGTGAAGGTGTCCTTGTCAATGCCTTGATTTAGGGATTCTAGACTCCAGAATTATAAAACAACCAAATGCTGCTGTTTGTGTGACTTTTTAAAGGAAGCCCTAGGGAATTAGTGCAGCCACTGAGTAGACTCTCTGTTATTTTGTAAGTATTCATGGATATCCCTTCCCTTTTTCTCCTTCTCTCCCCACTCTCCTATTTCAACACACTGATATATCATTTTCTTTCTTCCCATTATACACCATATGCAGGTAAGAACTTTACCTTATCTTTAACTGTATAACTCATTTTTGAAATTTCTTTAGTGACTTAACAATAATTGTTACTAATTAAAATAAATGAAAATATTCTGAGACAATATTATGATTTAACATTCCTTACAAGTGCATCCCAATGCTTCAGGCAAACACCTGAAAATATTTACCAAGTAATTCTGATTTCTTAATTTTTTTCTGCATATCATATGGCATACAAAATCATATACTTTCTTACGAATGGTGAGTTTCAAGGCCTATCTAACTTAAAACATACAAATGCAAAGGTAAATATTCAGTCAATTGTATAGATATTAACATAAGTAAACATGCAGTGGTTCTAAAGCACTTCTATTTAACATTTAGAATATATGAGTATCAAGTGGGTAACTGAGAAGCAATTAATTGCACATATCTATGCATATATATGCTTTATATGTATATAAAGGAGGGAAATAGAATATTAAACCATCATATATCTGTTAATCAATTTGAAAATTATCATCTCAAGACCAGTTTTATTCATGCATGCATCCACAACTTCCTTCACACTCTAACAAATTATAAAAATGTGTGTTTCTTTTAATTGTTTACATTTTCTCTCATCAATCTATTATCCTGTATCTGGTGATTTTTCTACCTGTTAGATGCCCAGATAACATTTCTTATAAGTCAATTCAGAATATCAGTCAGAATATTTCTGATTGGGATATTCTAAAATGTCTGTATAAGAATATTGAGAGATAAGACTTGAAAGGCAATAATTAAGGGAACTTCTTTTTTGAGATAGAGTCTCCGTTTGTCACCCAGTCTGGAGCACAGTGGCATGATCTCAGTTCACTGCAACCTCCACCCCTGAGGTCAAATGATTCTCTTACCTCAGCCTCCCGAGCAGGTGGGATAACAGGCACGTGCCACCCCGCCCGGCTAATTTTTGTATTTTTGTAGAGGTGAGGTTCACCATGTTGGGCAGGCTAGTCTCAAACTCCTAGCCTCAAGTGATTCACCCACCTCAGGCTCCCAAACTGTTGGGATTACAGGCATGAGCCACCACATCTGACCTAATTAAGGAAACTTTGAATGCCAGTAGATCTCAATGTGTTCTGTTTTGGGGCACAAAATGAGGCAAGGGGTGTTGGATTTTCATTTAGTTATAAACAAATAAAAAGCCAAAATTAGTGGTGTAAAATAAAAGATTGAAAACCTTTAAAAATGTAAATGGTTCTAAGACAGCTACTGTAGTCCCCACTTCCCTAGCTGGTCATTAAGCCTAAACTGATCCCCACATTTTACTAATTTGAACGGTAAAGGACGAAAGTTTGAACAGGTGAGTGGTGCCAAATTTCACGGGAGAGGATGAATGATAAAGAACAGGACTTTGAGTATCTGCACTCTCACTGTCAATAAGGTGCTCGTAAATAAGAAAATTAATGTGAAACAGATGAAGGGGCCTCACAAGGGTTAGGCAATTCAGGCATCATAAAAAATGTGACTGACATTTTGGAAAGAAAGCACCATATAACATCCTTTATTTCCAATGCATTTATTTAAAAAGTTATTTTTTTTACATAATATGCAGGTTCTAAACTCTCAGCTTAAAGCTATAACTGCAAACTTAAATAAAATTTTAATTTAAAAAATTAAAGTTAATTCAATATTTCAGAAGTCTTGGCTTTATGATATATCATCTCATGAGGGAAACAGATTTTAAACAAATAATCAAGGAAACATGTAATTTCAGGTAATGAAAATAAGTCATCAAAATGAAGAGTTTGATAGTAACTTGAGGGAGGACTATTTGACTTAGAATTGGTTACATGCATCTCTGAGGAAGTAACTTTGAACAGAGATGCAAATAACAAGAGAGAGTGAAGCACAACGATTTCTGGAGGAATAGCTTTACAGACAAAGGGAATAGTGAGAACAAGGCCCCTAAGACCAAGTTTGGCTATAGAAGGAGCAGAAGGAGGGAGGGAAAGAATGCAGAGTGTTGAAATCAAGGGCTTTGAGAGGGTATTAGGTAAAGTCAAGTAGATTGTAAAAGGAATCCCACTTCCAAATTCTTTTGGAAGCCACTTGCAGGGTTTAGAACAGTGGAGCAATATGAACTAATTTCAAGTTTTATAGGAACACACTGTCACCTTCCTGAACTGACTTTACGTTGTTGGAAAAGTAGGAGCAGGAAGACAAGCTTAGCTATGGAAGCAACTCTCAGAGACATAAGGGTGTTTTAGGTTAGGATAGTGTGTTAGGGCTCTCTAGAGGGACAGAACTAATAAGACAGACGTATATATGAAGTGGAGTTTATTAAGGAGTATTGACTCATACAGTCGCAAGGTGACATCCTACAATAGGCAGTCTGCAAGCTGAGGAGCAAGGAAACCAGTCTGAGTCCCAAAATGTCAAAAGTAAAGAAGCCGACAGTGCAGCCTTCAGTCTGTGTCCGAAGGCCCAAGAGCTCCTTGCAAATCACTGGTATAAGTCCATGAGTATAAAAGCTGAAGAAATTGGAGTCTGATGTTTGAGAGCAGGAAGCATCTAGATGGGAGAAAGATGAAGACCAGAAGACTCAGCAAGTCCAGTCCTTCCTTATTCTTCTGCCTGCTTTTATTCTAGCTGCACTGGCAACTGATTGGATAGTGCTCACCCGGATTGAGGATGGGTCTGCCTCTCCCAGTCAACTGACTCAAAAGTTAATCTCCTTTGGCAACACCCTCATAGACACACCCAGAAACAATACTTTGTATGTTCAGTCCAATCAAGTTGACAATATTAACTATCACAAGTCCACCCCTTGTCCACTTGAACCCATACACATCCTCTGAAATCATACATAATCTTCAAATAAAATCAATAATAAGGTCATAATTATGCCTAGCAAAATACAACTATCCTTCGTACAACTGGAAGCACACTAATTTTTAACCTAAATACTATTGCATAAAGTTAACAACACTTTTATTTTTATTTTTTATTATACTGTAAGTTCTAGGGTATATGTGCACAATGTGCAGGTGTGTTACATATGTATACATGTTACATATGTTGTTGTGCTGCACCCATCAACTCGTCAGAACCCATCAACTCATCATTTACATCAGGTATAACTCCCAATGCCATTCCTCCCCTCTCGCCCCTCCCCATAGTAGGCCCCAGTGTGTGATGTTCCCCTTCCAGAGTCCAAGTGATCTCATTGTTCAATTCCCACCTATAAGTGAGAACATGCAGTGTTTGGTTTTCTGTTCTTGTGATAGTTTGCTGAGAATGATGGTTTCCAGCTACATCCATGTCCCTACAAAGGACATGAACTCATCCTTTTTTATGGCTGCATAGTATTCCATGTTGTATATGTGCCACGTTTTCTTAATCCAGTCTGTCACTGATGGACATTAGCGGTGATTCCAAGTCTTTGCTATTGTGAATAGTGCCACAATGAACATACGTGTGCATGTGTCTTCATAGCAGCATGATTTATAATCCTTTGGGTATATACCCAGTAATGGGATGCCTGGGTCATTTAGTATTTCTAGTTCTAGATCCTTAAGGAATAGTCATACTGTTTTCCACAACCAGTTTACAATCCCACCAACATTGTAAAAGGGTTCCTATTTCTCCACATCCTCTCGAGCACCTGTTGTTTCCTGACTTTTTAATGATTGCCATTCCAACTGGTGTGAGATGGTATCTCATTGTGGTTTTGATTTGCATTTCTCTGATGGCCAGTGATGATGAGCATTTTTTCATGTATCTGTCAGCTGTATGCATGTCTTCTTTTGAGAAATATCTGTTCATATCCTTTGCCCACTTTTTGATGGGGTTGTTTGTTTTTTTCTTGTAAATTTGTTTGAGTTCTTTGTAGGTTCTGGATATTAGCCCATTGTCAGAGGAGTAGATTGCAAAAATTTTCTCCCATTCTGTAGGTTGCCTGTTCACTCTGATGGCAGTATCTTTTGCTGTGCAGAAGCTCTTTAGTTTAATTAGATCCCATTTGTCAATTTTGGCTTTTGTTGCCATTGCTTTTGGTGTTTTAGACATGAAGTCCTTGCCCATGCCTATGTCCTGAATGGTATTACTTAGGTTTTCTTTTAGGGTTTTTATGGTTTTCGGTCTAACATTTAAGTCTCTAATCCATCTTGAATTAATTTTCATATAAGGAGTAAGGAAAGGATTCAGTTTCAGCTTTCTACTTATGGCTAGCCAATTTTCCCAGCACCATTTATTAAATAGGGAATCCTTTCCCCATTTCTTGTCTCTCTCAGGTTTGTCAAAGATCAGATGGCTGTAGATGTGTGGTCTTATTTCTGAGGACTCTGTTCTGTTCCATTGGTCTATATCTCTGTTTTGGTACCAGTACCATGCTGTTTTGGTTACTGTAGCCTTGTAGTATAGTTTGAAGTCAGGTAGCGTGATGCCTCCAGCTTTGTTCTTTTGACTTAGGATTGTCTTGGCAATGAGGGCTCTTTTTTGGTTCCATATGAACTTTAAAGCAGTTTTTTTCCAATTCTGTGAAGAAACTCATTGGTAGCTTGACGGGAATGGTATTCAATCATAAATTACCTTGGGCAGTATGGCCATTTTCATGATATTGATTCTTCCTATCAATGAGCATGGTGTGTTCTTCCATTTGTTTGTGTCCTCTTTTATTTCACTGAGCAGTGGTTTGTAGTTCTCCTTGAAGAGGTCCTTTATATCCCTTGTAAGTTGGATTCCTAGGTATTTTATTCACTTTGAAGCAATTGTGAATGCAAATTCATCCATGATTTGGCTCTCTGTTTGTCTGTTACTGGTGTATAAGAATGCTTGTGATTTTTGCACATTAATTTTGTATCCTGATACTTTGCTGAAGTTGCTTATCAGCTTAAGGAGATTTTGGACTGAGAGGATGGGCTTTTCTAAATATACAATCATATCATCTGTAAACAGGGACAATTTGACTTCTTCTTTTCCTAACTGCATACCCTTGATTTCTTTCTCTTGCCTGATTTCCTTAGCCAGAACTTGCAACACTATGTTGAATACGAGTTGTGAGAGAGGGCATGCCTGTCTTGTGCCAGTTTTCAAAGGGAATTTTTCCAGTTTTTGCCCATTCAGTATGATATTGGCTGTGGGTTTGTCATAAATAGCTCTTATTATTTTGAGATACGTTCCATCAATACTGAATTTATTGAGTGTTTTTAGCATGAAGGGCTGTTGAATTTTGTCAAAGGCCTTTTCTGCATCTATTGAGATAATCATGTGGGTTTTGTCTTTGGTTCTGTTTATATGATGGATTACCTTTATTGATTTGCGAATGTTGAACCAGCCTTGCATCCCAGGGATGAAGCCCACTTGATCGTGGTGGATAAGCTTTTTGATGTGCTGCTGGATTTGGTTTGCCAATATTTTATTGAAGACTTTTGCATCAATGTTAATCAGAGATATTGGTCTAAAATTCTCTCTTTTTTTGTTGTGTCTCTGCCAGGCTTTGGTATCAGGATGATGTTGGCCTCATTAAATGAGTTAGGGAGGATTCCCTCTTTTTCTATTGATTGGAATACTTTCAGAAGGAATGGTACCAGCTCCTCCTTGCACCTCCAGTAGAATTCGGCTGTGAATCCATTTGGTCCTGGACTTTTTTTGGTTAGTAAGCTGTTAATTATTGCCTCAATTTCAGAGCCTCCTATTGGACTATTCAGGGATTCAACTTCTTCCTGGTTTAGTCTTGAAAGAGTGTAAGTGTCCAGGAAATTATCCATTTCGTCTAGGTTTTCTAGTTTATTTGTGTAGAGGTGTTTATAGTATTCTCTGATGATAGTTTGTATTTCTGTGGGGTCGGTGGTGATATCCCCTTTATCATTTTTTATTGCATCTATTTGATTCTTCTCTATTTTCTTCTTTATTAGTCTTGCTAGTGGTCTAGCAATTTTGTTGATCTTTTCAAAAAATCAGCTCCTGGATTCATTGATTTTTTGGAGGGTTTTTTGTGTCTCTATCTCCTTTAGTTCTGCTCTGATCTTAGTTATTTTGTGCCTTCTTCTAGCTTTTGAATGTGTTTGCTCATGCCTCTCTAGTTCTTTTAATTGTGATGTTAGGGTGTCAATTTTAAATCTTTCCAGCTTTCTCTTGTGGGCATTTAGTGCTATAAATTTCCCTCTACACACTGCTTTAAATGTGTCCCAGAGATTCTGGTATGTTGTATCTTTGTTCTCATTGGTTTCAAAGAACATTTATTTCTGCCTTCATTTCGTTATGTACCCAGTAGTCATTCAGGAG